>NW_026684134.1:0-6586 GCF_030247195.1 Topomyia yanbarensis | reverse complement strand
TGCTAAAAGCTAAAAGCTAAAAGCTAAAAGCTAAAAGCTAAAAGCTAAAAGCTAAAAGCTAAAAGCTAAAAGCTAAAAGCTAAAAGCTAAAAGCTAAAAGCTAAAAGCTAAAAGCTAAAAGCTAAAAGCTAAAAGCTAAAAGCTAAAAGCTAAAAGCTAAAAGCTAAAAGCTAAAAGCTAAAAGCTAAAAGCTAAAAGCTAAAAGCTAAAAGCTAAAAGCTAAAAGCTAAAAGCTAAAAGCTAAAAGCTAAAAGCTAAAAGCTAAAAGCTAAAAGCTAAAAGCTAAAAGCTAAAAGCTAAAAGCCAAAAGCTAAAAGCTAAAAGCTAAAAGCTAAAAGCTAAAAGCTAAAAGCTAAAAGCTAAAAGCTCAAAGCTAAAAACTAAAAGCTAAAAGCTAAAAGCTAAAAGCTAAAAGCTAAAAGCTAAAAGCTAAAAGCTAAAAGCTAAAAGCTAAAAGCTAAAAGCTAAAAGCTAAAAGCTAAAAGCTAAAAGCTAAAAGCTAAAAGCTAAAAGCTAAAAGCTAAAAGCTAAAAGCTAAAAGCTAAAAGCTAAAAGCTAAAAGCTAAAAGCTAAAAGCTAAAAGCTAAAAGCTAAAAGCTAAAAGCTAAAAGCTAAAAGCTAAAAGCTAAAAGCTAAAAGCTAAAAGCTAAAAGCTAAAAGCTAAAAGCTAAAAGCTAAAAGCTAAAAGCTAAAAGCTAAAAGCTAAAAGCTAAAAGCTAAAAGCTAAAAGCTAAAAGCTAAAAGCTAAAAGCTAAAAGCTAAAAGCTAAAAGCTAAAAGCTAAAAGCTAAAAGCTAAAAGCTAAAAGCTAAAAGCTAAAAGCTAAAAGCTAAAAGCTAAAAGCTAAAAGCTAAAAGCTAAAAGCTAAAAGCTAAAAGCTAAAAGCTAAAAGCTAAAAGCTAAAAGCTAAAAGCTAAAAGCTAAAAGCTAAAAGCTAAAAGCTAAAAGCTAAAAGCTAAAAGCTAAAAGCTAAAAGCTAAAAGCTAAAAGCTAAAAGCTAAAAGCTAAAAGCTAAAAGCTAAAAGCTAAAAGCTAAAAGCTAAAAGCTAAAAGCTAAAAGCTAAAAGCTAAAAGCTAAAAGCTAAAAGCTAAAAGCTAAAAGCTAAAAGCTAAAAGCTAAAAGCTAAAAGCTAAAAGCTAAAAGCTAAAAGCTAAAAGCTAAAAGCTAAAAGCTAAAAGCTAAAAGCTAAAAGCTAAAGCTAAAAGCTAAAAGCTAAAAGCTAAAAGCTAAAAGCTAAAAGCTAAAAGCTAAAAGCTAAAAGCTAAAAGCTAAAAGCTAAAAGCTAAAAGCTAAAAGCTAAAAGCTAAAAGCTAAAAGCTAAAAGCTAAAAGCTAAAAGCTAAAAGCTAAAAGCTAAAAGCTAAAAGCTAAAAGCTAAAAGCTAAAAGCTAAAAGCTAAAAGCTAAAAGCTAAAAGCTAAAAGCTAAAAGCTAAAAGCTAAAAGCTAAAAGCTAAAAGCTAAAAGCTAAAAGCTAAAAGCTAAAAGCTAAAAGCTAAAAGCTAAAAGCTAAAAGCTAAAAGCTAAAAGCTAAAAGCTAAAAGCTAAAAGCTAAAAGCTAAAAGCTAAAAGCTAAAAGCTAAAAGCTAAAAGCTAAAAGCTAAAAGCTAAAAGCTAAAAGCTAAAAGCTAAAAGCCAAAAGCTAAAAGCCAAAAGCTAAAAGCCAAAAGCTAAAAGCTAAAAGCTAAAAGCTAAAAGCTAAAAACTAAAAGCTAAAAACTAAAAGCTAAAAGCTAAAAGCTAAAAGCTAAAAGCTAAAAGCTAAAAGCTAAAAGCTAAAAGCTAAAAGCTAAAAGCTAAAAGCTAAAAGCTAAAAGCTAAAAGCTAAAAGCTAAAAGCTAAAAGCTAAAAGCTAAAAGCTAAAAGCTAAAAGCTAAAAGCTAAAAGCTAAAAGCTAAAAGCTAAAAGCTAAAAGCTAAAAGCTAAAAGCTAAAAGCTAAAAGCTAAAAGCTAAAAGCTAAAAGCTAAAAGCTAAAAGCTAAAAGCTAAAAGCTAAAAGCTAAAAGCTAAAAGCTAAAAGCTAAAAGCTAAAAGCTAAAAGCTAAAAGCTAAAAGCTAAAAGCTAAAAGCTAAAAGCTAAAAGCTAAAAGCTAAAAGCTAAAAGCTAAAAGTTAAAAGTTAAAAGCTAAAAGCTAAAAGCTAAAAGCTAAAAGCTAAAAGCTAAAAGCTAAAAGCTAAAAGCTAAAAGCTAAAAGCTAAAAGCTAAAAGCTAAAAGCTAAAAGCTAAAAGCTAAAAGCTAAAAGCTAAAAGCTAAAAGCTAAAAGCTAAAAGCTAAAAGCTAAAAGCTAAAAGCTAAAAGCTAAAAGCTAAAAGCTAAAAGCTAAAAGCTAAAAGCTAAAAGCTAAAAGCTAAAAGCTAAAAGCTAAAAGCTAAAAGCTAAAAGCTAAAAGCTCAAAGCTAAAAGCTCAAAGCTAAAAGCTAAAAGCTAAAAGCTAAAAGCTAAAAGCTAAAAGCTAAAAGCTAAAAGCTAAAAGCTAAAAGCTAAAAGCTAAAAGCTAAAAGCTAAAAGCTAAAAGCTAAAAGCTAAAAGCTAAAAGCTAAAAGCTAAAAGCTAAAAGCTAAAAGCTAAAAGCTAAAAGCTAAAAGCTAAAAGCTAAAAGCTAAAAGCTAAAAGCTAAAAGCTAAAAGCTAAAAGCTAAAAGCCAAAAGCTAAAAGCTAAAAGCTAAAAGCTAAAAGCTAAAAGCTCAAAGCTAAAAACTAAAAGCTAAAAACTAAAAGCTAAAAGCTAAAAGCTAAAAGCTAAAAGCTAAAAGCTAAAAGCTAAAAGCTAAAAGCTAAAAGCTAAAAGCTAAAAGCTAAAAGCTAAAAGCTAAAAGCTAAAAGCTAAAAGCTAAAAGCTAAAAGCTAAAAGCTAAAAGCTAAAAGCTAAAAGCTAAAAGCTAAAAGCTAAAAGCTAAAAGCTAAAAGCTAAAAGCTAAAAGCTAAAAGCTAAAAGCTAAAAGCTAAAAGCTAAAAGCTAAAAGCTAAAAGCTAAAAGCTAAAAGCTAAAAGCTAAAAGCTAAAAGCTAAAAGCTAAAAGCTAAAAGCTAAAAGCTAAAAGCTAAAAGCTAAAAGCTAAAAGCTAAAAGCTAAAAGCTAAAAGCTAAAAGCTAAAAGCTAAAAGCTAAAAGCTAAAAGCTAAAAGCTAAAAGCTAAAAGCTAAAAGCTAAAAGCTAATAGCTAAAAGCTAAAAGCTAAAAGCTAAAAGCTAAAAGCTAAAAGCTAAAAGCTAAAAGCTAAAAGCTAAAAGCTAAAAGCTAAAAGCTAAAAGCTAAAAGCTAAAAGCTAAAAGCTAAAAGCTAAAAGCTAAAAGCTAAAAGCTAAAAGCTAAAAGCTAAAAGCTAAAAGCTAAAAGCTAAAAGCTAAAAGCTAAAAGCTAAAAGCTAAAAGCTAAAAGCTAAAAGCTAAAAGCTAAAAGCTAAAAGCTAAAAGCTAAAAGCTAAAAGCTAAAAGCTAAAAGCTAAAAGCTAAAAGCTAAAAGCTAAAAGCTAAAAGCTAAAAGCTAAAAGCTAAAAGCTAAAAGCTAAAAGCTAAAAGCTAAAAGCTAAAAGCTAAAAGCTAAAAGCCAAAAGCTAAAAGCAAAAAGCTAAAAGCAAAAAGCTAAAAGCAAAAAGCTAAAAGCTAAAAGCTAAAAGCTAAAAGCTAAAAGCTAAAAGCTAAAAGCTAAAAGCTAAAAGCTCAAAGCTAAAAACTAAAAGCTAAAAGCTAAAAGCTAAAAGCTAAAAGCTAAAAGCTAAAAGCTAAAAGCTAAAAGCTAAAAGCTAAAAGCTAAAAGCTAAAAGCTAAAAGCTAAAAGCTAAAAGCTAAAAGCTAAAAGCTAAAAGCTAAAAGCTAAAAGCTAAAAGCTAAAAGCTAAAAGCTAAAAGCTAAAAGCTAAAAGCTAAAAGCTAAAAGCTAAAAGCTAAAAGCTAAAAGCTAAAAGCTAAAAGCTAAAAGCTAAAAGCTAAAAGCTAAAAGCTAAAAGCTAAAAGCTAAAAGCTAAAAGCTAAAAGCTAAAAGCTAAAAGCTACAAGCTAAAAGCTAAAAGCTAAAAGCTAAAAGCTAAAAGCTAAAAGCTAAAAGCTAAAAGCTAAAAGCTAAAAGCCAAAAGCTAAAAGCTAAAAGCTAAAAGCTAAAAGCTAAAAGCTAAAAGCTCAAAGCTAAAAACTAAAAGCTAAAAGCTAAAAGCTAAAAGCTAAAAGCTAAAAGCTAAAAGCTAAAAGCTAAAAGCTAAAAGCTAAAAGCTAAAAGCTAAAAGCTAAAAGCTAAAAGCTAAAAGCTAAAAGCTAAAAGCTAAAAGCTAAAAGCTAAAAGCTAAAAGCTAAAAGCTAAAAGCTAAAAGCTAAAAGCTAAAAGCTAAAAGCTAAAAGCTAAAAGCTAAAAGCTAAAAGCTAAAAGCTAAAAGCTAAAAGCTAAAAGCTAAAAGCTAAAAGCTAAAAGCTAAAAGCTAAAAGCTAAAAGCTAAAAGCTAAAAGCTAAAAGCTAAAAGCTAAAAGCTAAAAGCTAAAAGCTAAAAGCTAAAAGCTAAAAGCTAAAAGCTAAAAGCTAAAAGCTAAAAGCTAAAAGCTAAAAGCTAAAAGCTAAAAGCTAAAAGCTAAAAGCTAAAAACTAAAAGCTAAAAGCTAAAAGCTAAAAGCTAAAAGCTAAAAGCTAAAAGCTAAAAGCTAAAAGCTAATAGCTAAAAGCTAATAGCTAAAAGCTAAAAGCTAAAAGCTAAAAGCTAAAAGCTAAAAGCTAAAAGCTAAAAGCTAAAAGCTAAAAGCTAAAAGCTAAAAGCTAAAAGCTAAAAGCTAAAAGCTAAAAGCTAAAAGCTAAAAGCTAAAAGCTAAAAGCTAAAAGCTAAAAGCTAAAAGCTAAAAGCTAAAAGCTAAAAGCTAAAAGCTAAAAGCTAAAAGCTAAAAGCTAAAAGCTAAAAGCTAAAAGCTAAAAGCTAAAAGCTAAAAGCTAAAAGCTAAAAGCTAAAAGCTAAAAGCTAAAAGCTAAAAGCTAAAAGCTAAAAGCTAAAAGCTAAAAGCTAAAAGCTAAAAGCTAAAAGCTAAAAGCTAAAAGCTAAAAGCTAAAAGCTAAAAGCTAAAAGCTAAAAGCTAAAAGCTAAAAGCTAAAAGCTAAAAGCTAAAAGCTAAAAGCTAAAAGCTAAAAGCTAAAAGCCAAAAGCTAAAAGCTAAAAGCTAAAAGCAAAAAGCTAAAAGCAAAAAGCTAAAAGCCAAAAGCTAAAAGCTAACAGCTAAAAGCTAAAAGCTAAAAGCTAAAAGCTAAAAGCTAAAAGCTAAAAGCTAAAAGCTAAAAGCTAAAAGCTAAAAGCTAAAAGCTAAAAGCTAAAAGCTAAAAGCTAAAAAAAATTGAAAATCGGAAGTCGGAAATTGGAAATTGGAAATCGGAAATCGGAATTCGGAATTCGGAAATCGGAAATCGGAAATCGGAAATCGAAAATCGAAAATCGAAAATCAAAAATCGAAAATCGAAGCTCGAAAAGCGAAAATCGAAAAAGGAATAAGGAAAAATGGAGAATAGAAAAGGATAAAAGAAAGCTGAAAGAATAAAGAACAGTCTAATGAAGCAAAAAACGTCACAACTAGAGCATCAAAATTTTGCTACCAATATTACATTGTTCAGCACTTTACATTTGGAGTTGTCGTCTCTATGATAAACAAAACAAACGTATAATCGTCCCAACGCACGACAAGACTACTTAGATTACTTTCCCTCCGGATAAAACGAAATACTGATTGCATCTCGCTACAAAACACTATGCGCTTCCTCTATTTCAAATACTGCTGGCAACGCATGATAGTTTAATCAAGTCTGTTTGGCCAGGACACAGTTTTCCGCATCTAGTTACCATCGCAAGTGCACTTGCATTCCCAACCATTGTACCACACGACATCTTGCGCCATTTCATGTCCGGTTTGTTGCTGTAGAAACTGGAAATACTCCGGAACAAACAGGAAGAAAATTGTTCCTCCATTTGCTTCTTTTCTTTTTCTTCTTCTGGGAGCATGTTTTTTCGCTCCTATTCGTTCCCGGAAAACTAGGAGCAAAATGTGGAGTACTGGAACAAACCTATTACGAGACTGCCATTGACACGCGACGCACAATTAGGTTAATTTGATGCCCGATAGCGTCATTTTGAAGTGATGACATTCGAAACCGATCGGTCACTTTGACCGTTAAAAGCAACAGAAAGGCAAGAAAGCTGAAAGAAAGGAATATAAACATAACACATTGGCCGTATCGAGAATGGCGAATGTCCATAAAAGGACGGTCCTATTATGCAAGCTCAGGAACTTCTGGTGTCTGTTCGATGGAGGAAAAATTGACAACAGCACGTGACGTGCCACACATGCTGTTATTTAGGGTGCCGTAAAGGTTTAGTAGTAAAACGTCCCTGGGCTGAGGACATGCAGGATTAAATTTACATATTGGCATGTTGTAACGAAACGAAAAAAAACGCCAATGGGTAGGAAAAACTGTCCATTTTCTTGTTTCTCTTTTATTTATGGTAGCCTACGTGTCGACGATGACATGTTTTCGACTGAAAAGAGCTTACATAAAACAAGGATTTTTAACACGCTTCGAGCTACGCAACCGTCACGAACTAGGCAGGCGCTGGAATGTGTGACATTTGTTAC
>NW_026684133.1:2213-6640 GCF_030247195.1 Topomyia yanbarensis | reverse complement strand
GTTGGACGATTCGCATTAGTTTACATACAACTTTAATAAGCGTTGCTATGTTATACCTTGAATTCTTGAACAATTTCTGAAACGAATTCCTTTGAACGGATCGAAACACAAAAGACAAATAAGTGGAAAAGCCCGCGAGGAGAGCTAAAGTCTTAGCTGAACGAGTTCAGCCTCATCGGACAATCCAGAATGCGACGAAATGTAATATGCCTCAAGCTACGGGTTGGGATGCTGAAGAAGATTCTTCAATCCAAGCTAGGAGAACTGAATTTAGTGATTCTAAATAACTAAACGGTCTGTAGACAATTTAATCTTAAATCAAATTGAAGAAAACTTAAAGGCATGCGGATTAAAGCTATATTCTGAAATTTTGCGAAAATATTTTATAATCATAATTCTAACGATTGAAACAAAAACAAAATGATTGACTGATGAGGAGACCCCTTAAACTAGTTATATGCAGGGCTGTAGAGAGAAATTGCGGGCCCGGGGGGTTCAGCATAAAGGCCCTCCATCATTGTGGATTTTTCGAACACAGAAACTGTTAAGCTCTAAATCAATGGGAACAAATAATTATCTACTATTACGAATAGTGCATAAAAACTTTTGTGGAGAGCTATAGAAGAATACAATTAGTGCAGTTAATTCCAATGATTTTTTTTTCATTTCCATTGGTGCTATGGTCAATTTTTTATTTTTTTCTTTTTTATTTCGACTATTATGTAGTAACATTTTCTTTTTTACATTTTTACAACACTCAATTAGCTAGAGACTATTCAATTAGCTAGAGATTGGCAGGGTCATAAGAAATATTAGGCTCAAAATCTTACGGACTAATGTTTTGTCTTCTGCTGGCAGGAGTCGAGCTCAGGCAGCATTACTACGAATCGCTCAAGTCTACCAACGTGTCTCACGACAAAGACAGACGTGTCCCTCTTTACCATGGTCGGTTTTTATAGTAAGGTTGGACAAGTCTGTCTTTGCTGGTTGTTGATAGACTTGAGCGATTCTTAGTAATGCTGCCTAAGCTCGATTCATGCCAGCAGAAGACATCTTTCCGCACGCGGGCAAATGCAGGTTTTTTAGATTTGTTGTATATATGCAAAGAATTGCGTCAAGTTTAAGTCGACCAAATTTTGATCGCAAAACCTTTTAAATATCTCTTTTGGTGGCTTTGAAAGTAGCCGATTTATCAATATTTTCATGTCTTTCCAGGTCTCGATATTGCATAGATTTGTTCTAATCTTTGTCTGGTTTCTTCTAGATTTCGTTGAAGAAACAACACATTCCACCAAGTCTACAAAATTGCAAGCCTCTGAAAATACAATTTGTTGTCTCATTTGTTCGAGAGTGTAGTTTCAGGGAAACTGATTCAGGTGATTTTTGCGAGTCCTTCATTTGTATATATATATATATATATATATATATATATATATATATATATATATATATATATATATATATATATATATATATATATATATATATATATATATATATATATATATATATATATATATATATATATATATATATATATATATATATATATATATATATATATATATATATATATATATATATATATATATATATATACATATATATATATATATATATATATATATATATATATATATATATATATATATATATATATATATATATATATATATATATATATATATATATAAGATTTATTTTAACGGCTTTGTCAGTCTTTTGATAAATAATGGAACGAATTTTAATATTTGTCCGACGTTTCGATGCTTTTTGGCATCATCTTCAGGGGAAACTAGTTTATAATGTCATGATTAGTCTGGTTTTGGGTTGATACATAGTTCTTGTACTTACAATATAGTTCGTCCTTTGTCTAAATGCTTTGATAAGCTGAATGTCTGAGATATTGTTTGTTGTTCGTATATATATATATATATATATATATATATATATATATATATATATATATATATATATATATATATATATATATATATATATATATATATATATATATATATATATATATATATATATATATATATATATATATATATATATATATATATATATATATATATATATATATATATATATATATATATATATATATATATATATATATATATATATATATATATATATATATTTATTTACCAAATTCAATGTCATTGAAGAACTCATAATAAAAACCTTGCAGAAAATCCAAAATTAGTAGCAAAATGAAAATGTAATAAATTTATATAAAAAACAAAAAAACATTATAATATCCGAATTGTTGATCGTCGCGCGCTGGTTGTGTTTTCGCTCTCCGTATACATTGGCTTTATAACGTAACATTCATCTTTCCCGTTGATAAAAAGTGTCGAGCTGCAGGAATTATTTCATGCGCAGTATATCCTGTGATTATCAACGAGCAAAACGAACGCAATTCTACAAAATTTTGCTGAACTGTTTTATTTGATTTATTTCAACTACCGAGGTGCCATTGTTCATCTAATCGAAGCGTCGCTATTGTTATTTTGCTGTAGAGAATGGTTTGCGAAGTGTGTGATACGGCGATCGATTGCAAAGTCGATATTATTACCGTGTGCCAGGGAAGCTGCTGTAAACGATTTCATGCTCAATGTGTGGGATTGAACGAGGCTAATATTAATGCACTCACCAAAAATATTATTTGGTTATGCGATACGTGTTTGGAAGCATTCATTGAAACTGTCGCTACCTCGCTGACTGAGTCGCCAGAGCCGAACCCTTCTTCAAACAACATCGAGTACGAGGTGGCTAATATGAAAGCAAAAATCGATGAAATTCAAAAGACATTATCGGAACTATTGCCACAGAAGCGTTCATGCCCATTAATTTCTACCCCGGTTTCGTCTGTGGATTCACCGAACGAATCGAAAAATAGAAGTGGAATTAATTCACCAATTGGTAATGCACATCGAAGTAATATGGAATTCTCTTTGTTCCTGTCGAATATAGAACCTCACGTTACCGCTAGCGAAGTGAGTGCCTTAGTTGCACAGTGTCTCGGACTCAATTCAAATGACAGAACTGACATCAAAAAAACTTGTTCCTGGGTGGAAGTCTGTCGATGATGTTGACTATGCGTCATTCAGGATAGGGCTTGATGGAAAGTGGAAGCCACTAGCCCTACAGGCGTCGACTTGGCCTCGAAACGTCCGCTATCGTGAATTCGTCAACCGGAACAACACGACGTGGAAACCTGAATTTTGAACAACACATTGCTGACTACTGACGATTTCTATTTTCTTGCTGTTTACAATAATTAGTGTTTATCTCCAAATGTAAGAATGTTCTGTGATAAGTGTCCTGTCTGAAATGTATTGTTGTATTTTGTCCTATATGAAATGTAAATGTAATTGTAATTGTATGTAATGTAATTGCAACTAGTATAAGGAACCACCATTGGGACCAAGGGGTCTGTTGGTGTAAATAAATAAATAAATAAATAAATAAATAAATAAAAAAAGAACATTCAAAGGAAGTACAATGTAAAAAGAAAAGAACAAAAATGGAACACACGAGGAAAAACTAATTAATAGATAAAATGGAACATAACGAGAAAGTTAAAAAAATAACCTTTAAAATAATGTAAAATGATTAATAATATGCAAAAAGTCAAAAACCTACCATTATCAAAAATAGAAAAGAAAAGCAAAGCGAAGAAACAACAGAAAATGGACAAAACTGAGACAATGAAAAAGTTTTTACTTAAAAGTATGTAAACAATTTGAAGAAATTGCAAAATAAAACAGATTGTTAATAGAAACAATCAGATTAAACAAAGGAAATGAAAAAGAAAATTAGACAAACCTTGAAGAAATAGAAAAATATTGAAAAAATAGCGAAAAACTGGTAAACGACAAAATGAAAATAAAACATCATGGAAAAAGAAGAAAAATGAATACATAAAAAAGATGAAACATGACCACATTAAAGCAAACAAATATTGAAAGCGAAATGGATCCACTGAGTTAGGCGTAAAAATAACAATAATAGAAAATGTTTGAAATATAAAAATGAGCACCAAATTAAAAAATGGAAAGCATGAAAATAAGAAAATTGGAAAATGTTAAAAATATTTCAAGGTACAAGAAATGATAAAGTACAAAAACGGAATAAAAAAATAATAAAATAATCAAGAAAAATAAAAAAAATGGACATGTTATTGTTAAGATCTAATAGTAATAATAGTAATAACAATAAGCAAAAATGCGAGAATATTGAAAAAAATCCATGCAAAAGTAGAGCATAAATATCAAAACAAGAGGCGACTCGTTGGTAAGATATACCCGTCCATTGAACAAGCGAGCCAAATCAGACGAATCGAAACCCATTTTGAGTATAAATTAACTGCGGTAGCACGCAGAAAACTTTAAATAAAAGGAAAAAAATCCAAA
>NW_026684133.1:0-1713 GCF_030247195.1 Topomyia yanbarensis | reverse complement strand
TAAGTTAGCAGTGGGTCGAAACTTTATGCTCTTCCCCTACGAAGACAATCTGGGCGACAAACTTCAGAGTGTCTAATTTACCTAGCCCTTTCCTTGTGCCATTCCGCACCGAAACTTTCTTCTCGTACCATTCAGCGCCACTTACTCGTTCAGCTCCGGACTTGTTCGCAAACTACTCGGTCCAGTCCCCAATGATGGATCTGGCCTACTCCGAAGGAGAATTACTAGGCGAGATTCTCCCGATACCGAGCGGTAGATTTCTCCCGATGATGATGTTCGTTTCCGTGAGCCAATAAGCTCCCCGCTTTGTTCCGATCTACTCGATGTAGCCCCGGCAATGGACCTAGCTTCCCCTACTCTACAGACCAGCCAGTAGGTGCTGAGGTCCATCCAGCGATTCCGGGTCGAGCGCAGCTTCCGGTTCGCTGGCGCCCCAATGATCCATTGCTAGCTATTCGACGCGGTCTGATCCCCAGCTGTGCATCTACCCTACTCACGAGCTACCCGGTAGGGTGTTAAGGTCGGTCTGGCTATTCTGGTTAAGTCTGACGTCCGTATCACTGGCACCCAGATGACTAGAACCCGGTTCTACGTTGCGTACTACTCAACTGGTCCCCGGCGGGGGACCTAATCTACACCAACGGAGAGTTCCCCGGCGGCGGAATATCTTTCGAATTCCAATTTGTGGTTTCACGGCGACTTTCTAGTCAAGGGCGCTACTTTGTTGATCCATTCGCCACTTCCTCTGCATCTCGGAGAGTATACTCGTAGTCACTCTTTGGACAGCGTCCCAGGTATGCTCGTCGTGGCTCATCTCTTCGACGATACTATCACACTATCACACCCTACGAAAACTTTTTCGAACCTAGACCACGTGTTCCGGTGTCTCTGCACGTTTACACACTCCGGGCAAAGGAGTGACGAAGCATGTCCAAACCGGTGCAAGTACTTCCGGAAGCATCCATGCCCGTATAAAATCTGCATCAAATGTAAGTTCACATCTCCATGCTTCCTATGCACCCAAGCTGTCACATTTGGGATTAGTCCTCAGCCATAGTGATGCATTTTCAGGATCATGCCGGCGATAACGCATACTACCTCCAACGGTATTGTTCTGTAACCACTCGCGACTCGTACGGGCATCAGCCGGAATGTACTGTTCAGCTTTTCGCGGCTCCGTTTGGTTTGCAGCGCAGCACCCGAGGGAACCCCATATCGAAGTATCGATGACGAAACGGTAGATAGCAGACGTCCCGTGCTGCTTTCGGACAGCCAACGTTTGACATGATTCTCGTTATTGCTTTTGTTGCCCTCGCCGAATTTTCGCAAGCGTAGTCGACGTGGTTGTTGAAACTCAACCAGTCGACGGTTATCACTCAAAATTGTGACCTCCAACGTCGATCTGAATCCGCTGAATCGCTTTGACGTTGCTGACCAACAACTTGTGGTGAGTTATTTGCAGCTTGACTCCGTTCATCTAACTATCGATCGCGTCTATTGTCTCCGTCGCCGAAAACTCCACTTCTTCAACTGTCTCACCAAGCACCGTTAGTTACATGTCGTCCGCGAAACCCATGCAGAAAAAATATTTTGTAATTTTAAGTTTATTTTCATGCACATATTTGGAGCATGAATATATATGTAAAATAAAGTTCCACTACAAATCCACACGACTTGTCGTGCTTTCTTCAACGAATTTTATTGTAATGCTAC
>NW_026684132.1:0-6645 GCF_030247195.1 Topomyia yanbarensis | reverse complement strand
GGAAGCTAGGGCCGCTGTAAAACGGGAGATCAGACTTAGCAAGTCAGAGTGCCACAAGGAGCTATGCCGAGAAGTAGACGCCAATCCCTGGGGTGACGCATACCGAGTCGTGATGGCGAAAATGAAGGGTCCGACGACGCCAGCCGAAATGTGTCCGAGCAAGCTGAAGATAATCGTCGAGGGTCTTTTCCCGAAGCACGATCCAACTATATGGCCACCGTCACCACACGGCGAGGAAGAAGGAACAAACATGGATCGGCAAGTGACTAACGACGAGCTAGTAGAAGCATCGAAGCGCCTAAAACCAAAGAAAGCCCTTGGTCCGGGTGGAATACCAAACGTGGTACTGAAAGCTGCGATCCTGGCATATCCGGACATGTTCAGGATAGTGATGCAGAAGTGCCTAAATGAAGGCAACTTCCCCGAAATGTGGAAGGTCCAGAAGCTGGTGTTGCTGCCGAAGCCAGGGAAGCCACCTGGCGACCCGACCTCGTACAGACCCATATGCCTGCTGGATACACTCGGAAAACTCCTGGAAAGGATCATTCTTAACAGGTTGACGAAATTCACGGAAGGTGAGCACGGACTGTCCAAGATGCAGTTTGGTTTCCGCAAAGGAGCATCGACAGTGGATGCAATTCGGATAGTGCTCGAGAGTGCCGAGAAGTCATCTAAACAGAAGCGAAGAGGAGATCGATACTGCGCTGTGGTCACGATAGATGTGAAGAACGCGTTCAACAGTGCCAGCTGGGAAGCCATCGCTGCAGCGCTGCATAGAATGAGGGTTCCCGACTATCTGTGCCAGATCCTGAAGAGCTACTTTCAGAGCAGAGTGCTACTGTACGAGACGAGCGAAGGACAGAAGTCATTGCGCGTCACAGCGGGCGTTCCTCAGGGATCCATTCTCGGTCCAACCCTTTGGAACGGGATGTACGATGGGGTGTTAACGCTGCAGCTGCCTAGGAAAGTGAAAATCGTAGGTTTCGCGGACGACGTGTCACTAACGGTGATGGGTGAGACACTTGAAGAAGTGGAGGTGTCGGTGACGGAGACAATAGACGCGATCGAGAGCTGGATGAACGGGGTCAAGCTGCAAATAGCTCACCACAAGACGGAGGTGTTGTTGGTCAGTAACTGCAGATCGGTCCAACGGATGCAGATCGACGTCGGAGGGCACGTGATTGCATCGAAACGTGCATTGAAGCAATTGGGAGTTATAATCGACGACCGGTTGAGCTTCAACAACCACGTTGATTACGCCTGTGAAAAGTCGGCGAAGGCAACGAACGCAATAGCGAGAATCATGCCAAACGTCGGCGGTCCGAGAAGCAGCACGAGACGTCTGCTATCTACTGTTTCGTCATCGATACTCCGATATGGGGTTCCTGCCTGGAGTGCTGCGCTGAGAACCAAGCGGAACCGTGAAAAGCTAAACAGGACATTCCGACTGATGGCCGTACGAGTCGCGAGTGCCTACAGAACAATATCGTCGGAGGCAGTATGCGTTATCGCCGGGATGATCCCCATCTGCATTACCCTGGTGGAGGACGTGGAATGCTATCAGCGGAGAAATGCACGTAACGCTAGGAGACAGGTTCGAGCGGACTCGTTGGCTAAATGGCAACAGGAGTGGGACAACGCGGAGAAAGGAAGGTGGACCCACCGACTCATCCCAAATGTATCGGCCTGGGTACATAGGAAGCATGGAGAGGTGAACTTCCATTTGACGCAGTTTTTGTCCGGGCACGGATGCTTCCGGAAGTACTTGCATCGGTTTGGACATGCTTCGTCACCCCTTTGCCCGGGTTGTGCGACCGTGCAGGAGACACCGGAACACGCGGTCTTCGAATGCCCTAGATTCGAAGAAGTTCGTAGGGGTATACCTGGTATGACAGCGGACAATATCGTCGAAGAGATGTGCCGTGACGAACATACCTGGGACGCTGTCAACAGAGTGGTCTCGAGCATACTCTCCGAGTTGCAGAGGAAGTGGCGTAGAGACCAACAAGAAACCGCAAATCGGGTTTCGAGAGAAATTCCGCCGCCGGGGAACTCTCCAACTGTGTAGACTAGGTCCACCGCCGGGGACCAGTTGAGTAGTGCGTGATGTAGCACCGAGTTGGGTCGTCGGGGCGCCTGGGAACCGGACGTCAAGCTTCACCGGAATCGCTGAACCGACCTCGACATCCTTCCGGGTAGCTCGTGAGTAGGCTATATCCACCGCCGGGGATTGGACCGAGTAGACCGCGTCGCAGAGCTAGCAGTGAGTCGCTGGGGCGCCGGTGAACCGGAAGTTACGCTCCAACCGGAATCGCCGGATAGACCTCAGCACCTACTGTATGGCCCGTTGAGTAGGCTAGATCCACCGCCGGGGACTAGATCGAGTAAATCGGGCGAAACGGAACGAGAGGAAGCCAAAGAGCTCATGAAATTGTGGTGCTAAAACAAAAGAAGAATCGGTACCGGGGGAGCCTCCTTCGCCGGGGAACTCTCCGTCGGCGTAAGCTAGATCCACCGCCGGGGACTAGACTGAGTAGACCGCGACGAAATACTACCAGTCGCAGGTCGTCGGGGCATCAGCGAACCGGACGCTCTGCTCCACCGGAATCGCCGAACTGACCTCGACATCTGGTTGGTTGGCTCGGTTTCAAGAGAACTTCTCTCGCCGGGGAATTCTCCGTCGGAGTAGGCTAGGTCCATCGTCGGGGACTAGACCGAGTAGTTCGCGAACAAGTCTGGTGCTCAAAGAGTAAACGGCGTTGAATGGTGCGAGAAGGGAGTTGCGGTGCTAACCGGCACAAGCGAGCCGCAGGGCTCGGTGAAATAGACAGTCAGAAGTTTGCCGCTCAGACTGTACTCGTAGGGGAGGAGTACTAAGCCTCGACTCACAGCCAGCTTCCCAACTGCCATGCAGAGCTTGCCAGTCTGTATGGATGGTAGAGAATTGGTGGTGTGTAGAGGAGTGGGGCTGTCACCCTACGGAAGAAACGAACTAGTAAGCAGTTGAATTAGAGTGCGTGCTATGCACATAAAAACCCCTCCCCGAAGTAATGCCGTAAGGTAGTGCCGGGGAGGAATCAGGTTCCGGGCAAGAGCAGTGGTTTTTAGCGGGTCGGGTGATGGCAGCCCAAATCCGTTCCCTGACAATGGGGTTTTTGTACATTTTTCCTCACTCAGGGTTTTTCTGAAAAATTTTTTACTGCTCTCAAAAAAAAAAAAAAAAACATACATACATACATACATACATACATACATACATACATACATACATACATACATACATACATACATACATACATACATACATACATACATACATACATACATACATACATACATACATACATACATACATACATACATACATACATACATACATACATACATGGAGGGCAGCAGAGACAGGAAGGACAGGAGTCTAGGGGCCTAACGAACCCCCCCCCCCACAGCCCTACTGCGAGTTGGGGAGTTTTGCTAGGATATGGTGGGGCTAAGATTGGGCTCTTCTAAACCTCTAAAAAAAGCCATAACTCCGAAAGCAGCTCCGACGAAGCGAGTCTGTGCCGCTTCTGCTAAGATCCTAAGATTCTAATAATCTAAGATCTGGGCAATAAAAGTACTCTAGCCCAACCGGAGTGCCAACCGGCACATCAGGATCGACGCCAGTAACATCTTGATTATGGTATACTGGCCATGGCGAACGGCAACGGACAGGACACGGATGACGAAAACGATGGCGACTTAGGGCTGACAGGCGTGCTGTTCTACTCCCTGAGTAAGGAAGGATGACACCGACTTGAAATGACGAGTGGGCTAACAGCATGGCTGCCCCCGTTCCAACAAAACCCTGGCAGGTCTCCGGGTACGTTCGAAACTCGCCATCATTTGGTTGGTGGTACTAGGTTCGGTTGAAGCATTCCCGATTTACGCCGATCCGGCTCTGAACACTACTCCCCATGAGGGATGGTGTCAACCCTTGCATGACCTCACTGCTGCTTTTCGGCAGCATAGATAATCATGGGATCGCGAGAGGCGACTATGTGCAGCGAGTGGAGATAGCGGCCCGGAGTTGGGACCCAATAAAATAAAATGGAGAAACAACAAGCAACCGATATAAATGGAGCAGGCACGGCAAATCCGTTTGCCAGAGGTGGGTTGGTGAGGTCACCACCACCAATAGTAGCTGAAGTCACCCAGCAAGAGCAGGAGGAGGGGAAGCCGAAGCAACAGCAACAGCAGCAACAAAAACAGTCGGAGCAGAGCGGAATGAGCTACACCCCACAAACGCCAAAGGTAGTGGTAGCGAGGCACTTGGTGGAGGAGCTCCACAAGTTCGTGGAGATGAGAAACAATGTCCACAAAGACACTAAGGAGATGGTCATCAAAATCCGGAAGGCGCTACTGTCTGCCGTGAAAGAGTACGATACGGCAACGCAGAGGGCAGATTCAGCTGAGCGAGCATCCGCGTCGGCTAAGGCCACTGTCCTCCTAGCCCCTCCGAAACAGGGAAAGGAGAGGCAGATTGGAGTGGAGAACACGCCAGTTCCCATAACTTCAAAGAGGACAAGATCCTCGCCAGGAGAAGAAAGACCAGGCGGGTCAAAGAGGCAGACGCTCGAGGATGCTGTTGCTGCCGAAGAAAAGGACGCCACCTTACAGGGTGAAAGCTGGAGCACCGTTGTAGGTCGGAAGGAGAAACGCGGGAAACAGCAAAAAAAGAAGGAGGAGCGAAAAGGGGAGCAGAAGAGGAAATCAGAACCCTCGGCTCGTCAGAAGGCGCCTAAGGGAGAAGCCGTGCTCGTCAAAGCAAATGACGAGACTACGTACGCAGCACTGCTCAAAAAGGTCAGAGAGGACCCGGAGCTGAAAGATTTGGGGGAAAACGTGTTAAGAGTCAGGCGTACCCAAAAAAATGAGATGCTCCTCGAGCTTAAGAAGAATACTACGACTAGTAGCTCTGCCTTGCAGGAGACTATAACTAAATCAATGGGCGGAAAGGCAGAAGTTAAAGCCTTAAGCCCGGAGATGGTAATCGTGTGCAAAGACCTCGACGAAATAACGACGAAGACGAGCTGAGAGGTGCTATGAAGCAGCAGTGCAAACTGGGCGAGGTGCACATGACGATCCGGTTAAGGAAGGGATACGGAGGAACGCAGATAGCGATGATACGTTTACCGGTAACCGCTGCAGACAAGGCACTGGAGGTAGGTAAGGTTACAGTTGGATGGTCGAGATGCCTACTGAGAGCCGCCCCACGAGTAAACAAACAAGCAGAGAAATGCTTCAAATGTTTAGGCTTTGGACATTTAGCAGGGGCTTGCAAAGGCCCGGACAGATCCGGGATGTGCTGGAAATGCGGAGAGACGGGCCATCTTGCGAGAGACTGCACGCAGAGGCCGAAGTGCTTGCTTTGCACCCCAGCGGAAGGAAACGACCATCAGACGGGTGGCTTTAAATGCCCAGCGTACAAGAAGGCGACTGCAGGCCAACGGTGATGGAGATGACCCAGATAAACCTGAATCACTGTGATACCGCACAACAACTGTTGTGGCAGTCTACGACAGAAACTATGTGCGATGTCGCTTTGATCGCAGAGCCTTATCAAGTCCCCCCTAATAACGGTAACTGGGTGGCGGATAGATCAGGAACCGCAGCGATACAAGTAATGGGAAGATTCCCTATCCAAGAAGTGGTAGAACGTTCCTATGAGGGTTTCGTGATAGCCAAAATCAACGGCATCTTCGTATGTAGCTGTTACGCTCCCCCAAGGTGGACAGTAGAGCAGTTCAGCCTAATGCTGGAGCAGCTAACCGAGCAGTTGATCGATCGGAAGCCGGTAGTCATTGGTGGTGACTTCAACGCCTGGGCTGTGGAATGGGGCAGTAGAGTAACCAACACAAGAGGGTGTATCCTGCAGGAAGCTCTAGCGAAGTTAGACGTACGATTGTGCAATGAAGGCTCTGTTAGTACATTTCGGAGAGACGGGAGGGAGTCCATCATAGACGTCACATTCTGTAGTCCCTCATTGACGGCGAACATGGATTGGAGAGTATGCGAAACGTATACGCATAGTGACCACCAGGAGATTCGCTACCGTATCGGCCAACGGAACCCCGCGGCAGTACAGAGAAGGGTGACCGGCGAACGAAAGTGGAAGACGAAAGCCTTCAACAAAGACCTCTTTGTTGAGGCACTTCGGCCGAACGGCGGGACCGAGAACGTGGATGCGGCTGACCTAACAAGAAGGATTGTGGCGGCTTGTGACGCCACAATGCCGCGAAAACTGGAACCACGCAACAAACGGCGTCCAGCTTACTGGTGGAACGAGACGCTTAGTACGTTACGCGCTGCTTGTCTCAAAGCCAGAAGGCGGGCCCAAAGAGCAAGGTCGGAACCAGATAGAGAAGAGCATAAGGCATCGTTTCGGGAAGCTAGGGCCGCTGTAAAACGGGAGATCAGACTTAGCAAGTCAGAGTGCCACAAGGAGCTATGCCGAGAAGTAGACGCCAATCCCTGGGGTGACGCATACCGAGTCGTGATGGCGAAAATGAAGGGTCCGACGACGCCAGCCGAAATGTGTCCGAGCAAGCTGAAGATAATCGTCGAGGGTCTTTTCCCGAAGCACGATCCAACTATATGGCCACC
>NW_026684131.1:0-6893 GCF_030247195.1 Topomyia yanbarensis | reverse complement strand
TGAAATGAATGAAATGAATGAAATGAATGAAATGAATGAAATGAATGAAATGAATGAAATGAATGAAATGAATGAAATGAATGAAATGAATGAAATGAATGAAATGAATGAAATGAATGAAATGAATGAAATGAATGAAATGAATGAAATGAATGAAATGAATGAAATGAATGAAATGAATGAAATGAATGAAATGAATGAAATGAATGAAATGAATGAAATGAATGAAATGAATGAAATGAATGAAATGAATGAAATGAATGAAATGAATGAAATGAATGAAATGAATGAAATGAATGAAATGAATGAAATGAATGAAATGAATGAAATGAATGAAATGAATGAAATGAATGAAATGAATGAAATGAATGAAATGAATGAAATGAATGAAATGAATGAAATGAATGAAATGAATGAAATGAATGAAATGAATGAAATGAATGAAATGAATGAAATGAATGAAATGAATGAAATGAATGAAATGAATGAAATGAATGAAATGAATGAAATGAATGAAATGAATGAAATGAATGAAATGAATGAAATGAATGAAATGAATGAAATGAATGAAATGAATGAAATGAATGAAATGAATGAAATGAATGAAATGAATGAAATGAATGAAATGAATGAAATGAATGAAATGAATGAAATGAATGAAATGAATGAAATGAATGAAATGAATGAAATGAATGAAATGAATGAAATGAATGAAATGAATGAAATGAATGAAATGAATGAAATGAATGAAATGAATGAAATGAATGAAATGAATGAAATGAATGAAATGAATGAAATGAATGAAATGAATGAAATGAATGAAATGAATGAAATGAATGAAATGAATGAAATGAATGAAATGAATGAAATGAATGAAATGAATGAAATGAATGAAATGAATGAAATGAATGAAATGAATGAAATGAATGAAATGAATGAAATGAATGAAATGAATGAAATGAATGAAATGAATGAAATGAATGAAATGAATGAAATGAATGAAATGAATGAAATGAATGAAATGAATGAAATGAATGAAATGAATGAAATGAATGAAATGAATGAAATGAATGAAATGAATGAAATGAATGAAATGAATGAAATGAATGAAATGAATGAAATGAATGAAATGAATGAAATGAATGAAATGAATGAAATGAATGAAATGAATGAAATGAATGAAATGAATGAAATGAATGAAATGAATGAAATGAATGAAATGAATGAAATGAATGAAATGAATGAAATGAATGAAATGAATGAAATGAATGAAATGAATGAAATGAATGAAATGAATGAAATGAATGAAATGAATGAAATGAATGAAATGAATGAAATGAATGAAATGAATGAAATGAATGAAATGAATGAAATGAATGAAATGAATGAAATGAATGAAATGAATGAAATGAATGAAATGAATGAAATGAATGAAATGAATGAAATGAATGAAATGAATGAAATGAATGAAATGAATGAAATGAATGAAATGAATGAAATGAATGAAATGAATGAAATGAATGAAATGAATGAAATGAATGAAATGAATGAAATGAATGAAATGAATGAAATGAATGAAATGAATGAAATGAATGAAATGAATGAAATGAATGAAATGAATGAAATGAATGAAATGAATGAAATGAATGAAATGAATGAAATGAATGAAATGAATGAAATGAATGAAATGAATGAAATGAATGAAATGAATGAAATGAATGAAATGAATGAAATGAATGAAATGAATGAAATGAATGAAATGAATGAAATGAATGAAATGAATGAAATGAATGAAATGAATGAAATGAATGAAATGAATGAAATGAATGAAATGAATGAAATGAATGAAATGAATGAAATGAATGAAATGAATGAAATGAATGAAATGAATGAAATGAATGAAATGAATGAAATGAATGAAATGAATGAAATGAATGAAATGAATGAAATGAATGAAATGAATGAAATGAATGAAATGAATGAAATGAATGAAATGAATGAAATGAATGAAATGAATGAAATGAATGAAATGAATGAAATGAATGAAATGAATGAAATGAATGAAATGAATGAAATGAATGAAATGAATGAAATGAATGAAATGAATGAAATGAATGAAATGAATGAAATGAATGAAATGAATGAAATGAATGAAATGAATGAAATGAATGAAATGAATGAAATGAATGAAATGAATGAAATGAATGAAATGAATGAAATGAATGAAATGAATGAAATGAATGAAATGAATGAAATGAATGAAATGAATGAAATGAATGAAATGAATGAAATGAATGAAATGAATGAAATGAATGAAATGAATGAAATGAATGAAATGAATGAAATGAATGAAATGAATGAAATGAATGAAATGAATGAAATGAATGAAATGAATGAAATGAATGAAATGAATGAAATGAATGAAATGAATGAAATGAATGAAATGAATGAAATGAATGAAATGAATGAAATGAATGAAATGAATGAAATGAATGAAATGAATGAAATGAATGAAATGAATGAAATGAATGAAATGAATGAAATGAATGAAATGAATGAAATGAATGAAATGAATGAAATGAATGAAATGAATGAAATGAATGAAATGAATGAAATGAATGAAATGAATGAAATGAATGAAATGAATGAAATGAATGAAATGAATGAAATGAATGAAATGAATGAAATGAATGAAATGAATGAAATGAATGAAATGAATGAAATGAATGAAATGAATGAAATGAATGAAATGAATGAAATGAATGAAATGAATGAAATGAATGAAATGAATGAAATGAATGAAATGAATGAAATGAATGAAATGAATGAAATGAATGAAATGAATGAAATGAATGAAATGAATGAAATGAATGAAATGAATGAAATGAATGAAATGAATGAAATGAATGAAATGAATGAAATGAATGAAATGAATGAAATGAATGAAATGAATGAAATGAATGAAATGAATGAAATGAATGAAATGAATGAAATGAATGAAATGAATGAAATGAATGAAATGAATGAAATGAATGAAATGAATGAAATGAATGAAATGAATGAAATGAATGAAATGAATGAAATGAATGAAATGAATGAAATGAATGAAATGAATGAAATGAATGAAATGAATGAAATGAATGAAATGAATGAAATGAATGAAATGAATGAAATGAATGAAATGAATGAAATGAATGAAATGAATGAAATGAATGAAATGAATGAAATGAATGAAATGAATGAAATGAATGAAATGAATGAAATGAATGAAATGAATGAAATGAATGAAATGAATGAAATGAATGAAATGAATGAAATGAATGAAATGAATGAAATGAATGAAATGAATGAAATGAATGAAATGAATGAAATGAATGAAATGAATGAAATGAATGAAATGAATGAAATGAATGAAATGAATGAAATGAATGAAATGAATGAAATGAATGAAATGAATGAAATGAATGAAATGAATGAAATGAATGAAATGAATGAAATGAATGAAATGAATGAAATGAATGAAATGAATGAAATGAATGAAATGAATGAAATGAATGAAATGAATGAAATGAATGAAATGAATGAAATGAATGAAATGAATGAAATGAATGAAATGAATGAAATGAATGAAATGAATGAAATGAATGAAATGAATGAAATGAATGAAATGAATGAAATGAATGAAATGAATGAAATGAATGAAATGAATGAAATGAATGAAATGAATGAAATGAATGAAATGAATGAAATGAATGAAATGAATGAAATGAATGAAATGAATGAAATGAATGAAATGAATGAAATGAATGAAATGAATGAAATGAATGAAATGAATGAAATGAATGAAATGAATGAAATGAATGAAATGAATGAAATGAATGAAATGAATGAAATGAATGAAATGAATGAAATGAATGAAATGAATGAAATGAATGAAATGAATGAAATGAATGAAATGAATGAAATGAATGAAATGAATGAAATGAATGAAATGAATGAAATGAATGAAATGAATGAAATGAATGAAATGAATGAAATGAATGAAATGAATGAAATGAATGAAATGAATGAAATGAATGAAATGAATGAAATGAATGAAATGAATGAAATGAATGAAATGAATGAAATGAATGAAATGAATGAAATGAATGAAATGAATGAAATGAATGAAATGAATGAAATGAATGAAATGAATGAAATGAATGAAATGAATGAAATGAATGAAATGAATGAAATGAATGAAATGAATGAAATGAATGAAATGAATGAAATGAATGAAATGAATGAAATGAATGAAATGAATGAAATGAATGAAATGAATGAAATGAATGAAATGAATGAAATGAATGAAATGAATGAAATGAATGAAATGAATGAAATGAATGAAATGAATGAAATGAATGAAATGAATGAAATGAATGAAATGAATGAAATGAATGAAATGAATGAAATGAATGAAATGAATGAAATGAATGAAATGAATGAAATGAATGAAATGAATGAAATGAATGAAATGAATGAAATGAATGAAATGAATGAAATGAATGAAATGAATGAAATGAATGAAATGAATGAAATGAATGAAATGAATGAAATGAATGAAATGAATGAAATGAATGAAATGAATGAAATGAATGAAATGAATGAAATGAATGAAATGAATGAAATGAATGAAATGAATGAAATGAATGAAATGAATGAAATGAATGAAATGAATGAAATGAATGAAATGAATGAAATGAATGAAATGAATGAAATGAATGAAATGAATGAAATGAATGAAATGAATGAAATGAATGAAATGAATGAAATGAATGAAATGAATGAAATGAATGAAATGAATGAAATGAATGAAATGAATGAAATGAATGAAATGAATGAAATGAATGAAATGAATGAAATGAATGAAATGAATGAAATGAATGAAATGAATGAAATGAATGAAATGAATGAAATGAATGAAATGAATGAAATGAATGAAATGAATGAAATGAATGAAATGAATGAAATGAATGAAATGAATGAAATGAATGAAATGAATGAAATGAATGAAATGAATGAAATGAATGAAATGAATGAAATGAATGAAATGAATGAAATGAATGAAATGAATGAAATGAATGAAATGAATGAAATGAATGAAATGAATGAAATGAATGAAATGAATGAAATGAATGAAATGAATGAAATGAATGAAATGAATGAAATGAATGAAATGAATGAAATGAATGAAATGAATGAAATGAATGAAATGAATGAAATGAATGAAATGAATGAAATGAATGAAATGAATGAAATGAATGAAATGAATGAAATGAATGAAATGAATGAAATGAATGAAATGAATGAAATGAATGAAATGAATGAAATGAATGAAATGAATGAAATGAATGAAATGAATGAAATGAATGAAATGAATGAAATGAATGAAATGAATGAAATGAATGAAATGAATGAAATGAATGAAATGAATGAAATGAATGAAATGAATGAAATGAATGAAATGAATGAAATGAATGAAATGAATGAAATGAATGAAATGAATGAAATGAATGAAATGAATGAAATGAATGAAATGAATGAAATGAATGAAATGAATGAAATGAATGAAATGAATGAAATGAATGAAATGAATGAAATGAATGAAATGAATGAAATGAATGAAATGAATGAAATGAATGAAATGAATGAAATGAATGAAATGAATGAAATGAATGAAATGAATGAAATGAATGAAATGAATGAAATGAATGAAATGAATGAAATGAATGAAATGAATGAAATGAATGAAATGAATGAAATGAATGAAATGAATGAAATGAATGAAATGAATGAAATGAATGAAATGAATGAAATGAATGAAATGAATGAAATGAATGAAATGAATGAAATGAATGAAATGAATGAAATGAATGAAATGAATGAAATGAATGAAATGAATGAAATGAATGAAATGAATGAAATGAATGAAATGAATGAAATGAATGAAATGAATGAAATGAATGAAATGAATGAAATGAATGAAATGAATGAAATGAATGAAATGAATGAAATTAATGTGTTTACGCGCGTGGTCACTAAGTCTTTATGTTTTTTTTCGGAAGCATCATTTGAACGAATAGCACTACACGGTTTTAACGATAAACTAAACTATTTTATTTAGAGATAGTGAAACGCGCCATAAACACCGACTGGTTTCGTGAATTGTATATAGTGGACTGTGTAGTACAATGTAGTTGCTGCTTTTATAGCTAAGATACATTTTTAGAGGAACAGATGAGATTTGGCGGTAAATTCAGTACAATACAGTAGTAAATGTATGCAGTATTCAGCTCGAGTTGTAAACGAATAGCTTCCTATTGGTAACACTGCTCGGAACTTCTATCTGCGTTTATCATTGCGTTACTATGGTAGTAAAGTGAAACCCAGTTGAAGCGAACTTGTTAATCTTCTCTTGACTGGCCTAAACATACCGCCCGCCTTGAAAGACTGACCTTAGAAAGGTCTTTCAAATAGTAGATCCTAAACTGACCAAGTAGTTATATGTAGAAAGTACTGGCTACCGTCTCCCTATAACAAACGACCTACAGATCTTGACTATGTAGTTCTCGTCTGCTAGTTCTAGGGCTGATTCTGGTAGCTGCTGCGAGTTTTCTTTTGTTCCACTCGATTGTGGCTTTGGTAGATGATTCCCTCCGCTGACCTCCTCCACCCCTCGATGTGATGATCCGATTGACCATGTAGTTTGCTGATGGATAGTGAACCATTGCCATGTTATAGTTTCGATCTGTTGGTGAACCTGTGAGGGGATGTGGATAAATCTCTGATGCATTTAAAGTGAGATGAATACTTAACTTAGAGTTATGTTGGGGTGGCAGTTCTGATCTTAACCA
>NW_026684130.1:0-6953 GCF_030247195.1 Topomyia yanbarensis | reverse complement strand
TAAAACATAAAACATAAAACATAAAACATAAAACATAAAACATAAAACATAAAACATAAAACATAAAACATAAAACATAAAACATAAAACATAAAACATAAAACATAAAACATAAAACATAAAACATAAAACATAAAACATAAAACATAAAACATAAAACATAAAACATAAAACATAAAACATAAAACATAAAACATAAAACATAAAACATAAAACATAAAACATAAAACATAAAACATAAAACATAAAACATAAAACATAAAACATAAAACATAAAACATAAAACATAAAACATAAAACATAAAACATAAAACATAAAACATAAAACATAAAACATAAAACATAAAACATAAAACATAAAACATAAAACATAAAACATAAAACATAAAACATAAAACATAAAACATAAAACATAAAACATAAAACATAAAACATAAAACATAAAACATAAAACATAAAACATAAAACATAAAACATAAAACATAAAACATAAAACATAAAACATAAAACATAAAACATAAAACATAAAACATAAAACATAAAACATAAAACATAAAACATAAAACATAAAACATAAAACATAAAACATAAAACATAAAACATAAAACATAAAACATAAAACATAAAACATAAAACATAAAACATAAAACATAAAACATAAAACATAAAACATAAAACATAAAACATAAAACATAAAACATAAAACATAAAACATAAAACATAAAACATAAAACATAAAACATAAAACATAAAACATAAAACATAAAACATAAAACATAAAACATAAAACATAAAACATAAAACATAAAACATAAAACATAAAACATAAAACATAAAACATAAAACATAAAACATAAAACATAAAACATAAAACATAAAACATAAAACATAAAACATAAAACATAAAACATAAAACATAAAACATAAAACATAAAACATAAAACATAAAACATAAAACATAAAACATAAAACATAAAACATAAAACATAAAACATAAAACATAAAACATAAAACATAAAACATAAAACATAAAACATAAAACATAAAACATAAAACATAAAACATAAAACATAAAACATAAAACATAAAACATAAAACATAAAACATAAAACATAAAACATAAAACATAAAACATAAAACATAAAACATAAAACATAAAACATAAAACATAAAACATAAAACATAAAACATAAAACATAAAACATAAAACATAAAACATAAAACATAAAACATAAAACATAAAACATAAAACATAAAACATAAAACATAAAACATAAAACATAAAACATAAAACATAAAACATAAAACATAAAACATAAACATAAAACATAAAACATAAAACATAAAACATAAAACATAAAACATAAAACATAAAACATAAAACATAAAACATAAAACATAAAACATAAAACATAAAACATAAAACATAAAACATAAAACATAAAACATAAAACATAAAACATAAAACATAAAACATAAAACATAAAACATAAAACATAAAACATAAAACATAAAACATAAAACATAAAACATAAAACATAAAACATAAAACATAAAACATAAAACATAAAACATAAAACATAAAACATAAAACATAAAACATAAAACATAAAACATAAAACATAAAACATAAAACATAAAACATAAAACATAAAACATAAAACATAAAACATAAAACATAAAACATAAAACATAAAACATAAAACATAAAACATAAAACATAAAACATAAAACATAAAACATAAAACATAAAACATAAAACATAAAACATAAAACATAAAACATAAAACATAAAACATAAAACATAAAACATAAAACATAAAACATAAAACATAAAACATAAAACATAAAACATAAAACATAAAACATAAAACATAAAACATAAAACATAAAACATAAAACATAAAACATAAAACATAAAACATAAAACATAAAACATAAAACATAAAACATAAAACATAAAACATAAAACATAAAACATAAAACATAAAACATAAAACATAAAACATAAAACATAAAACATAAAACATAAAACATAAAACATAAAACATAAAACATAAAACATAAAACATAAAACATAAAACATAAAACATAAAACATAAAACATAAAACATAAAACATAAAACATAAAACATAAAACATAAAACATAAAACATAAAACATAAAACATAAAACATAAAACATAAAACATAAAACATAAAACATAAAACATAAAACATAAAACATAAAACATAAAACATAAAACATAAAACATAAAACATAAAACATAAAACATAAAACATAAAACATAAAACATAAAACATAAAACATAAAACATAAAACATAAAACATAAAACATAAAACATAAAACATAAAACATGAAACATGAAACATGAAACATGAAACATGAAACATGAAACATGAAACATGAAACATGAAACATGAAACATGAAACATGAAACATGAAACATGAAACATGAAACATGAAACATGAAACATGAAACATGAAACATGAAACATGAAACATGAAACATGAAACATGAAACATGAAACATGAAACATGAAACATGAAACATGAAACATGAAACATGAAACATGAAACATGAAACATAAAACATGAAACATAAAACATAAAACATGAAACATAAAACATAAAACATAAAACATAAAACATAAAACATAAAACATAAAACATAAAACATAAAACATAAAACATAAAACATAAAACATAAAACATAAAACATAAAACATAAAACATAAAACATAAAACATAAAACATAAAACATAAAACATAAAACATAAAACATAAAACATAAAACATAAAACATAAAACATAAACATAAAACATAAAACATAAAACATAAAACATAAAACATAAAACATAAAACATAAAACATAAAACATAAAACATAAAACATAAAACATAAAACATAAAACATAAAACATAAAACATAAAACATAAAACATAAAACATAAAACATAAAACATAAAACATAAAACATAAAACATAAAACATAAAACATAAAACATAAAACATAAAACATAAAACATAAAACATAAAACATAAAACATAAAACATAAAACATAAAACATAAAACATAAAACATAAAACATAAAACATAAAACATAAAACATAAAACATAAAACATAAAACATAAAACATAAAACATAAAACATAAAACATAAAACATAAAACATAAAACATAAAACATAAAACATAAAACATAAAACATAAAACATAAAACATAAAACATAAAACATAAAACATAAAACATAAAACATAAAACATAAAACATAAAACATAAAACATAAAACATAAAACATAAAACATAAAACATAAAACATAAAACATAAAACATAAAACATAAAACATAAAACATAAAACATAAAACATAAAACATAAAACATAAAACATAAAACATAAAACATAAAACATAAAACATAAAACATAAAACATAAAACATAAAACATAAAACATAAAACATAAAACATAAAACATAAAACATAAAACATAAAACATAAAACATAAAACATAAAACATAAAACATAAAACATAAAACATAAAACATAAAACATAAAACATAAAACATAAAACATAAAACATAAAACATAAAACATAAAACATAAAACATAAAACATAAAACATAAAACATAAAACATAAAACATAAAACATAAAACATAAAACATAAAACATAAAACATAAAACATAAAACATAAAACATAAAACATAAAACATAAAACATAAAACATAAAACATAAAACATAAAACATAAAACATAAAACATAAAACATAAAACATAAAACATAAAACATAAAACATAAAACATAAAACATAAAACATAAAACATAAAACATAAAACATAAAACATAAAACATAAAACATAAAACATAAAACATAAAACATAAAACATAAAACATAAAACATAAAACATAAAACATAAAACATAAAACATAAAACATAAAACATAAAACATAAAACATAAAACATAAAACATAAAACATAAAACATAAAACATAAAACATAAAACATAAAACATAAAACATAAAACATAAAACATAAAACATAAAACATAAAACATAAAACATAAAACATAAAACATAAAACATAAAACATAAAACATAAAACATAAAACATAAAACATAAAACATAAAACATAAAACATAAAACATAAAACATAAAACATAAAACATAAAACATAAAACATAAAACATAAAACATAAAACATAAAACATAAAACATAAAACATAAAACATAAAACATAAAACATAAAACATAAAACATAAAACATAAAACATAAAACATAAAACATAAAACATAAAACATAAAACATAAAACATAAAACATAAAACATAAAACATAAAACATAAAACATAAAACATAAAACATAAAACATAAAACATAAAACATAAAACATAAAACATAAAACATAAAACATAAAACATAAAACATAAAACATAAAACATAAAACATAAACATAAAACATAAAACATAACATAAAACATAAAACATAAAACATAAAACATAAAACATAAAACATAAAACATAAAACATAAAACATAAAACATAAAACATAAAACATAAAACATAAAACATAAAACATAAAACATAAAACATAAAACATAAAACATAAAACATAAAACATAAAACATAAAACATAAAACATAAAACATAAAACATAAAACATAAAACATAAAACATAAAACATAAAACATAAAACATAAAACATAAAACATAAAACATAAAACATAAAACATAAAACATAAAACATAAAACATAAAACATAAAACATAAAACATAAAACATAAAACATAAAACATAAAACATAAAACATAAAACATAAAACATAAAACATAAAACATAAAACATAAAACATAAAACATAAAACATAAAACATAAAACATAAAACATAAAACATAAAACATAAAACATAAAACATAAAACATAAAACATAAAACATAAAACATAAAACATAAAACATAAAACATAAAACATAAAACATAAAACATAAAACATAAAACATAAAACATAAAACATAAAACATAAACATAAAACATAAAACATAAAACATAAAACATAAAACATAAAACATAAAACATAAAACATAAAACATAAAACATAAAACATAAAACATAAAACATAAAACATAAAACATAAAACATAAAACATAAAACATAAAACATAAAACATAAAACATAAAACATAAAACATAAAACATAAAACATAAAACATAAAACATAAAACATAAAACATAAAACATAAACATAAAACATAAAACATGAAACATGAAACATGAAACATGAAACATGAAACATGAAACATGAAACATGAAACATGAAACATGAAACATGAAACATGAAACATGAAACATGAAACATGAAACATGAAACATGAAACATGAAACATGAAACATGAAACATGAAACATGAAACATGAAACATGAAACATGAAACATGAAACATGAAACATGAAACATGAAACATGAAACATGAAACATGAAACATGAAACATGAAACATGAAACATGAAACATGAAACATAAACATAAAACATAAAACATAAAACATAAAACATAAAACATAAAACATAAACATAAAACATAAAACATAAAACATAAAACATAAAACATAAAACATAAAACATAAAACATAAAACATAAAACATAAAACATAAAACATAAAACATAAAACATAAAACATAAAACATAAAACATAAAACATAAAACATAAAACATAAAACATAAAACATAAAACATAAAACATAAAACATAAAACATAAAACATAAAACATAAAACATAAACATAAAACATAAAACATAAAACATAAAACATAAAACATAAAACATAAAACATAAAACATAAAACATAAAACATAAAACATAAAACATAAAACATAAAACATAAAACATAAAACATAAAACATAAAACATAAAACATAAAACATAAAACATAAAACATAAAACATAAAACATAAAACATAAAACATAAAACATAAAACATAAAACATAAAACATAAAACATAAAACATAAAACATAAAACATAAAACATAAAACATAAAACATAAAACATAAAACATAAAACATAAAACATAAAACATAAAACATAAAACATAAAACATAAAACATAAAACATAAAACATAAAACATAAAACATAAAACATAAAACATAAAACATAAAACATAAAACATAAAACATAAAACATAAAACATAAAACATAAAACATAAAACATAAAACATAAAACATAAAACATAAAACATAAAACATAAAACATAAAACATAAAACATAAAACATAAAACATAAAACATAAAACATAAAACATAAAACATAAAACATAAAACATAAAACATAAAACATAAAACATAAAACATAAAACATAAAACATAAAACATAAAACATAAAACATAAAACATAAAACATAAAACATAAAACATAAAACATAAAACATAAAACATAAAACATAAAACATAAAACATAAAACATAAAACATAAAACATAAAACATAAAACATAAAACATAAAACATAAAACATAAAACATAAAACATAAAACAATCTGTTTCCTCATCTCGTACAAATCATAACCACTTGCAAACAGCATACAAACAAAAAATACCACCCGTGCAACGCCGCTCTAACGTGTACGTGTATCAATTAGACACATTTAGACGCATTTTACAGTGTGCGAGGAGGAACAGCTGATGTGTCACACCTACAACGACATCATACAAGGAGCGTAGTACTGATACCGTTCAACTTCTTACCCGAGGTAGAATTCTTCGTAGCGAAGAACAACATGCAACGTCGTTGAAAATATGAAAACATCAAAACCAATATTCCTGTGTATATGATCTTTGATCTGCCGGAAATTCTCCTACACGATTTGGCACCTTGTACTAGCACGGATTATGTTAAAAGATTAATGTCGATGCATTTTGTCATACTATGCTGACCGGGGATTGATGGTGTGTCGGTCGAT
>NW_026684129.1:0-7000 GCF_030247195.1 Topomyia yanbarensis | reverse complement strand
ATTTCAATGCACTCGTACAACCGATAAACAAGATAAACAGATAAAACAAAAATAAAATAGATCGCGATTGTAAAATTAATAAAAACTTTAAAAAACTTTCAGCTCTATAGACCACCGGAATTCAACAAACAGTGTTGCCAAATATATTAATGAAATGAATCGAATAAAATAAAATGAATCGAATGAAATGAAATGAATACAATGAAATGAAATGAATCGAATAAAATGAAATAAATCTAATGAAATGTAATGAAACGAATGAAATAAAAATGAATCGAATGAAATGAAATGAATCGAATGAAATAAAATGAATCGAATGAAATGAAATGAATCGAACGAAATGAAATGAATCGAATGAAATGAAATGAATCGAATGAAATAAAATGAATCGAATGAAATGAAATGAATCGAATGAAATGAATTGAATCGAATGAAATAAAATGAATCGAATAAAATGAAATGAAATGAATCGAATGAAATGAAATGAATCGAATGAAATGAAATGAACCGAATGAAATGAAATGAATCGAATGAAATAAAGTGAATCGAATGAAAAGAAAATGAAAATGAATCGAATGAAATGAAATGAAATGAATCGAATGAAATGAAAATGATTCGAATGAAATGAAATGAATCGAATGAAATAAAATGAATGGAATGAAATGAAATGTATCGAATGAAATGAAATATATGGAATGAAATGAAATGAAACGAATCGAATGAAATGAAATGAATCGAATGAAATAAAATGAATCAAATGAAATGAAATAAATCGAATGAAATGAAATAAAATAAATCAAATGAAATTAAATGAATCGATTGAAATGAAATGAATCGAATGAAATGAAATGACTCGAATGAAATGAATCAAATGAAATGAAATGAATCGAATGAATTGGATGAATCTAATGAACCTATATAATGAATATAATGAATCTAATGAATCTAATGAATCTAATGAATCTAATGAATCTAATGAATCTAATGAATCTAATGAATCTAATGAATCTAATGAATCTAATGAATCTAATGAATCTAATGAATCTAATGAATCTAATGAATCTAATGAATCTAATGAATTTAATGAATCTAATGAATCTAATGAATCTAATGAATCTAATGAATCTAATGAATCTAATGAATCTAATGAATCTAATGAATCTAATGAATCTAATGAATCTAATGAATCTAATGAATCTAATGAATCTAATGAATCTAATGAATCTAATGAATCTAATGAATCTAATGAATCTAATGAATCTAATGAATCTAATGAATCTAATGAATCTAATGAATCTAATGAATCTAATGAATCTAATGAATCTAATGAATCTAATGGATCTAATGAATCTAATGAATTTAATGAATCTAATGAATTTAATGAATCTAATGAATCTAATGAATTTAATGAATCTAATGAATCTAATGAATCTAATGAATCTAATGAATCTAATGAATCTAATGAATCTAATGAATCTAATGAATCTAATGAATCTAATGAATCTAATGAATCTAATGAATCTAATGAATCTAATGAATCTAATGAATCTAATGAATCTAATGCATCTAATGAATCTAATGAATCTAATGAATCAAATAAATCTAATGAATCTAACGAATCTAACGAATCTAATGAATCTAATGAATCTAATGAATCTAATGAATCGAATGAATCGAATGAATATAATGAATCGAATGAATCGAATGAATCGAATGAATCGAATGAATCGAATGAATCGAATGAATCGAATGAATCGAATGAATCGAATGAATCGAATGAATCGAATGAATCGAATGAATCGAATGAATCGAATGAATCGAATGAATCGAATGAATCGAATGAATCGAATGAATCGAATGAATCGAATGAATCGAATGAATCGAATGAATCGAATGAATCGAATGAATCGAATGAATCGAATGAATCGAATGAATCGAATGAATCGAATGAATCGAATGAATCGAATGAATCGAATGAATCGAATGAATCGAATGAATCGAATGAATCGAATGAATCGAATGAATCGAATGAATCGAATGAATCGAATGAATCGAATGAATCGAATGAATCGAATGAATCGAATGAATCGAATGAATCGAATGAATCGAATGAATCGAATGAATCGAATGAATCGAATGAATCGAATGAATCGAATGAATCGAATGAATCGAATGAATCGAATGAATCGAATGAATCGAATGAATCGAATGAATCGAATGAATCGAATGAATCGAATGAATCGGATGAATCGAATGAATCGGATGAATCGAATGAATCGAATGAATCAATTGAATCGAATGAATCGAATGAATCGAATGAATCTGAATCGAATGAATCGAATGAATCGAATGAATCGAATGAATCGAATGAATCGAATGAATCGAATGAATCGAATGAATCGAATGAATCGAATGAATCGAATGAATCGAATGAATCGAATGAATCGAATGAATCGAATGAATCGAATGAATCGAATGAATCGAATGAATCGAATGAATCGAATGAATCGAATGAATCGAATGAATCGAATGAATCGAATGAATCGAATGAATCGAATGAATCGAATGAATCGAATGAATCGAATGAATCGAATGAATCGAATGAATCGAATGAATCGAATGAATCGAATGAATCGAATGAATCGAATGAATCGAATGAATCGAATGAATCGAATGAATCGAATGAATCGAATGAATCGAATGAATCGAATGAATCGAATGAATCGAATGAATCGAATGAATCGAATGAATCGAATGAATCGAATGAATCGAATGAATCGAATGAATCGAATGAATCGAATGAATCGAATGAATCGAATGAATCGAATGAATCGAATGAATCGAATGAATCGAATGAATCGAATGAATCGAATGAATCGAATGAATCGAATGAATCGAATGAATCGAATGAATCGAATGAATCGAATGAATCGAATGAATCGAATGAATCGAATGAATCGAATGAATCGAATGAATCGAATGAATCGAATGAATCGAATGAATCGAATGAATCGAATGAATCGAATGAATCGAATGAATCGAATGAATCGAATGAATCGAATGAATCGAATGAATCGAATGAATCGAATGAATCGAATGAATCGAATGAACGAATGAATCGAATGAATCGAATGAATCGAATGAATCGAATGAATCGAATGAATCGAATGAATCGAATGAATCGAATGAATCGAATGAATCGAATGAATCGAATGAATCGAATGAATCGAATGAATCGAATGAATCGAATGAATCGAATGAATCGAATGAATCGAATGAATCGAATGAATCGAATGAATCGAATGAATCGAATGAATCGAATGAATCGAATGAATCGAATGAATCGAATGAATCGAATGAATCGAATGAATCGAATGAATCGAATGAATCGAATGAATCGAATGAATCGAATGAATCGAATGAATCGAATGAATCGAATGAATCGAATGAATCGAATGAATCGAATGAATCGAATGAATCGAATGAATCGAATGAATCGAATGAATCGAATGAATCGAATGAATCGAATGAATCGAATGAATCGAATGAATCGAATGAATCGAATGAATCGAATGAATCGAATGAATCGAATGAATCGAATGAATCGAATGAATCGAATGAATCGAATGAATCGAATGAATCGAATGAATCGAATGAATCGAATGAATCGAATGAATCGAATGAATCGAATGAATCGAATGAATCGAATGAATCGAATGAATCGAATGAATCGAATGAATCGAATGAATCGAATGAATCGAATGAATCGAATGAATCGAATGAATCGAATGAATCGAATGAATCGAATGAATCGAATGAATCGAATGAATCGAATGAATCGAATGAATCGAATGAATCGAATGAATCGAATGAATCGAATGAATCGAATGAATCGAATGAATCGAATGAATCGAATGAATCGAATGAATCGAATGAATCGAATGAATCGAATGAATCGAATGAATCGAATGAATCGAATGAATCGAATGAATCGAATGAATCGAATGAATCGAATGAATCGAATGAATCGAATGAATCGAATGAATCGAATGAATCGAATGAATCGAATGAATCGAATGAATCGAATGAATCGAATGAATCGAATGAATCGAATGAATCGAATGAATCGAATGAATCGAATGAATCGAATGAATCGAATGAATCGAATGAATCGAATGAATCGAATGAATCGAATGAATCGAATGAATCGAATGAATCGAATGAATCGAATGAATCGAATGAATCGAATGAATCGAATGAATCGAATGAATCGAATGAATCGAATGAATCGAATGAATCGAATGAATCGAATGAATCGAATGAATCGAATGAATCGAATGAATCGAATGAATCGAATGAATCGAATGAATCGAATGAATCGAATGAATCGAATGAATCGAATGAATCGAATGAATCGAATGAATCGAATGAATCGAATGAATCGAATGAATCGAATGAATCGAATGAATCGAATGAATCGAATGAATCGAATGAATCGAATGAATCGAATGAATCGAATGAATCGAATGAATCGAATGAATCGAATGAATCGAATGAATCGAATGAATCGAATGAATCGAATGAATCGAATGAATCGAATGAATCGAATGAATCGAATGAATCGAATGAATCGAATGAATCGAATGAATCGAATGAATCGAATGAATCGAATGAATCGAATGAATCGAATGAATCGAATGAATCGAATGAATCGAATGAATCGAATGAATCGAATGAATCGAATGAATCGAATGAATCGAATGAATCGAATGAATCGAATGAATCGAATGAATCGAATGAATCGAATGAATCGAATGAATCGAATGAATCGAATGAATCGAATGAATCGAATGAATCGAATGAATCGAATGAATCGAATGAATCGAATGAATCGAATGAATCGAATGAATCGAATGAATCGAATGAATCGAATGAATCGAATGAATCGAATGAATCGAATGAATCGAATGAATCGAATGAATCGAATGAATCGAATGAATCGAATGAATCGAATGAATCGAATGAATCGAATGAATCGAATGAATCGAATGAATCGAATGAATCGAATGAATCGAATGAATCGAATGAATCGAATGAATCGAATGAATCGAATGAATCGAATGAATCGAATGAATCGAATGAATCGAATGAATCGAATGAATCGAATGAATCGAATGAATCGAATGAATCGAATGAATCGAATGAATCGAATGAATCGAATGAATCGAATGAATCGAATGAATCGAATGAATCGAATGAATCGAATGAATCGAATGAATCGAATGAATCGAATGAATCGAATGAATCGAATGAATCGAATGAATCGAATGAATCGAATGAATCGAATGAATCGAATGAATCGAATGAATCGAATGAATCGAATGAATCGAATGAATCGAATGAATCGAATGAATCGAATGAATCGAATGAATCGAATGAATCGAATGAATCGAATGAATCGAATGAATCGAATGAATCGAATGAATCGAATGAATCGAATGAATCGAATGAATCGAATGAATCGAATGAATCGAATGAATCGAATGAATCGAATGAATCGAATGAATCGAATGAATCGAATGAATCGAATGAATCGAATGAATCGAATGAATCGAATGAATCGAATGAATCGAATGAATCGAATGAATCGAATGAATCGAAAATGAATCGAATGAATCGAATGAATCGAATGAATCGAATGAATCGAATGAATCGAATGAATCGAATGAATCGAATGAATCGAATGAATCGAATGAATCGAATGAATCGAATGAATCGAATGAATCGAATGAATCGAATGAATCGAATGAATCGAATGAATCGAATGAATCGAATGAATCGAATGAATCGAATGAATCGAATGAATCGAATGAATCGAATGAATCGAATGAATCGAATGAATCGAATGAATCGAATGAATCGAATGAATCGAATGAATCGAATGAATCGAATGAATCGAATGAATCGAATGAATCGAATGAATCGAATGAATCGAATGAATCGAATGAATCGAATGAATCGAATGAATCGAATGAATCGAATGAATCGAATGAATCGAATGAATCGAATGAATCGAATGAATCGAATGAATCGAATGAATCGAATGAATCGAATGAATCGAATGAATCGAATGAATCGAATGAATCGAATGAATCGAATGAATCGAATGAATCGAATGAATCGAATGAATCGAATGAATCGAATGAATCGAATGAATCGAATGAATCGAATGAATCGAGTGAATCGAATGAATCGAATGAATCGAATGAATCGAATGAATCGAATGAATCGAATGAATCGAATGAATCGAATGAATCGAATGAATCGAATGAATCGAATGAATCGAATGAATCGAATGAATCGAATGAATCGAATGAATCGAATGAATCGAATGAATCGAATGAATCGAATGAATCGAATGAATCGAATGAATCGAATGAATCGAATGAATCGAATGAATCGAATGAATCGAATGAATCGAATGAATCGAATGAAACGAATGAAACGAATGAAACGAATGAAACGAATGAAACGAATGAAACGAATGAAACGAATGAAACGAATGAATCGAATGAATCGAATGAATCGAATGAATCGAATGAATCGAATGAATCGAATGAATCGAATGAATCGAATGAATCGAATGAATCGAATGAATCGAATGAATCGAATGAATCGAATGAATCGAATGAATCGAATGCATCGAATGAATCGAATGAATGGAATGAATCGAATGCATCGAATGAATCGAATGAATCGAATGAATCGAATGAATCGAATGAATCGAATGAATCGAATGAATCGAATGAATCGAATGAATCGAATGAATCGAATGAATCGAATGAATCGAATGAATCGAATGAATCGAATGAATCGAATGAATCGAATGAATCGAATGAATCGAATGAATCGAATGAATCGAATGAATCGAATGAATCGAATGAATCGAATGAATCGAATGAATCGAATGAATCGAATGAATCGAATGAATCGAATGAAT
>NW_026684128.1:0-7000 GCF_030247195.1 Topomyia yanbarensis | reverse complement strand
TCTCACCACAAGAATTACGAACAGGATTTACGGAAAAACTTCCGAAGAACTATGTACGATAATTGACACATGGTCGAACCGCGCTAGGATTGAACAATCCTTCTAATAACTAAGATATGTTCTCTTTCCTAATTCGGAACAAATACCGTAAACAAAAAACAAACCAACAGAAATGTGTTTCCTGTCCAACGATATCTACGACTACTACAACGTCGCTCAGGGTAAAGTCACTATTCCCAATGTCGATGACGGTGAAGAATGTTTGCTGATGGACGTAAGTTTTCTGTTAAAAGATCCCCCGATTCTACCCACCAAGTAGCCCGTCCTCCAACAAAAAGTAGTCATCAATTCTCCGTGTAGCACTTCATCTCAAAACGATAGCACCCCCCGTCCACTGAAGTAAACCTGTCTGAAACAGTTCTTCGCTCCGAAAACCACTAAATCAAAATTATGAACTTCGACACTACTCCCCCTGTTCCGGAAAACAACACCGCGATTGGTTAAAATCGATCAGAAGAAAAAATCGAACAAAAATTGGAAACATATCTCATGTAAATAGCCGATCAAATAACGCTTCATCGCCTTGTTAGCCTCACTAATACCGATTTTGGTCGATCTTCCTGTTCAGCGTACTATCTGAAAGACGGGAAAATCGATCAAAGCACTCGCCTTACCGTTTTACGTTTTCTTGGAACCCTGCCAACTTTTTTGTCACATTCTAATGAACGATTTATCCCCCCCCCCTCCAAAACCGTAACCGGACACCTGCAGGAAGCTTTCAACGTCTTGGGTTTCACCCAGGAGGAGAAGGACAACATCTACCGTATCACCGCCGCCGTCATGCACATGGGTGGTATGAAGTTCAAGCAGAAAGGTCGCGAAGAGCAGGCTGAAGCCGACGGTACCGAGGAGGGTGACCGCGTCGCCAAGCTGCTCGGTGTCGTTACGGAGGATCTGTACAAGAACCTGCTGAAGCCCCGTATCAAGGTCGGTGCCGAGTTCGTCACCAAGGGTCAGAACAAGGACCAGGTCACCAACGCCGTCGGTGCTCTCTGCAAGGGTATCTTCGATCGTGTCTTCAAGTGGCTGGTCAAGAAGTGTAACGAAACTCTGGACACCAAGCAGAAGCGTGCCCAGTTCATTGGTGTACTGGATATTGCTGGTTTCGAGATTTTCGACGTAAGTATGAGACACGCCGGGACTTGGGAATACAGGGGTGTGTGTGGCGGTTTGGAGCCAGGTGTTCTTAAGGACCTGCAGTTGATATAAGCGGGAGGTCCTTAATCGGCACGTGGCTCCCCGTCAGTACACGGACAGGGACTCTGCAGGAATATACGGGGTTCGAATGATGATCAACTGACACGACCGAACACAACACGGGATTTTGATAGTTACACTGGTTGCGGGTCAACTACTCTTTAGGGTCGCATTCCACAGAATTACACATGGGTATTTTGACAGTTTTACACGGGCCTGTCGAATGCTGTACCGCTTCGCAGCGTCGTACACACACAGTTTGACAGTTTTACACTGTATGTAAACTATGTACTCTCTTCAATAGTTTAACGGCTTCGAGCAGCTCTGTATTAACTTCACCAATGAGAAGCTGCAGCAGTTCTTCAACCATCACATGTTCGTCCTAGAACAGGAAGAATACAAGAAGGAGGGTATTAACTGGGCCTTCATCGATTTCGGTATGGACCTGCTGGCCTGTGTCGAACTTATTGAAAAGGTTCTTATCGATTCCCCCGAATGTGTGTTATCTGTTCCATGTTGGGCCGGCACAACCCGTGCTCGTTTCGTAGTCTCACACAAAACGTAGTACCCTAGTAGTATGTTGAATCCACTGTTGACCGTTCAAAAAGCATGTACCAAACCAAGTACCATGTTGTTGAACCCCCCATATAGCCTCTTCGTCAGCCGTGGCCACCAGCGGAAGGGATGCGACATTGAAAGGTATATTTTGTACTTTTCCCCAAGTTACTGTCAATATCTAGCGTACCACTCCCTGTAGTAGTAGTAGTAGTTGTAGTAGTAGTAATTTATTTATTTATGTTCAACCCCCATCCATCTCCGTTACAACGTTGAACCCTTTTGTAGTTAGTTGCCACCTGAGCCAAGCCCTCGACCAGTTTCGTACATTCATAATGTCAACCCTTCCAACTTCCTTCTATGTAGTACAACGGCTTCGAACAGCTTTGTATCAATTTCACCAACGAGAAGCTGCAGCAGTTCTTCAACCATCACATGTTTGTCCTGGAGCAGGAGGAATACAAGAAGGAAGGTATCAACTGGGCCTTCATCGATTTCGGTATGGACTTAATGTCCTGTATTGAGATGATTGAAAAGGTACAGTCTGTCGCTTCGTCTCTCATCAAACTGTAAGAGTACAGCGGAGAAACCGAAGCTAGGCTTCAGCTAAAATGCCTATCAGCCTTTTTCGACTACTCGTCGCCGTCCAATGCGCGTTTTTATCGCGGAGATTGGAAACCGGATCGATATCTTCGCGTTTTGGACAGTCAGACGGACGGGCTTCACAGCGTTCGGTAGTTTGGTCATTGTTTCTGCTTCGTTTTTCTGCTTAAAATTTGGTGTCCCATAACCTTCACTTTGCAAGGAGGTCCCGAGTTGAAAACAGAAATTAAATGCACAATAATGACCACTATTACTGACTCTGTGATGCTCGCAGTAGACTTTAATCGATTTTTCAATCGACGAAATGGACCCGTCATTTCGCAAGATGGCGACCGCTAGAAATCTTTCTATCCGTACAGATAGCGCTAGCGTTGCCTCGTACTGCTGACACGTACAGTATCGCTTCCTACGTAATTCAGTTCGGAACACTGGACACTTAAATCTTCCGACGGCACTCGAAGTAGCCCACAATCCGATCGACGACGACGACGACGGTCAGATATGTGCCGCATACTGCTTTGCCTTGGTCTTAGGACAAAAAACCAAGGTAACAAGACGTCAAACTTTATGGGGACGATCGTGAAACCATCTCAGTAGACCTAGCTCACGATTGGTGTTTTCGCTATCACACTCAGCTGTGCTGATCACTGGCGTAGCGGGTGCTGATCTGACTTAGCGGGGGGTGCAACTGGAAAAAAATCCAACCGATTCAAACGTGGACCTTCCAGTGTACCTTCGATGCTAGGCGAGATCGGCTACTGGCTATGCTACTCAGCAAAGCAGGGTAAAGAGTAGGAAAAACAATACGAAACATGTTTTTCTGGGACTACGCTTTTAAATCGAGCTCATTGCTTGTTGATCACTAATCATTTGTCGCTTCCAAACGGAACAAACTGTTTTTACCACAGTTCAACGGCTTCGAACAGCTCTGTATCAATTTTACCAACGAGAAGCTTCAGCAGTTCTTCAATCACCACATGTTCGTCCTGGAGCAGGAAGAATACAAGCGAGAAGGTATCAACTGGGCCTTCATCGATTTCGGTATGGATTTGCTGGCCTGTATTGAGATGATCGAAAAGGTACACAACTCCCCCAACATCGTCTCCAAGCTGCGCACTTGTCAACGATGCTGCTTTCTCGACGTGCTTGCAACTACCTGCAACGTGCAACTTTTTTCCAGCTCTTCGTCGGCTTACCTAAACCATATCGACGGTCCAAAAGCGTTCGATAGCTCTATATAAATATATTTTGGTTCGAAATTTGTGCTACTATCCCCTCACACCAGCTTGTCAGTTGCGTTGATCATTGGCCTGGCTGGTACCGATCCGGTGACGGTGGTTTCGCTGGGAAGCTTCAAAATACCCGAAACACTTCCCAGAGAACCATCGACGCCGCAGGATTGGTTAAAGCCGTGGCACTCAGCCCAAGCTATAACGATCTCCAGTGGAGAACAAGGAAAACCATACTATAAATGTTTTTGCGGGATTCTATGTGTGTCTATCACTAACCATCTGTCACTTCCCATGGATCACTTACATTACCCTAGTACAACGGCTTCGAGCAGCTTTGTATCAATTTCACCAACGAGAAGCTGCAGCAGTTCTTCAATCACCACATGTTTGTCCTGGAGCAGGAGGAATACAAGCGGGAAGGTATCAACTGGGCCTTCATCGATTTCGGTATGGATTTGCTGGCCTGTATTGAGATGATTGAAAAGGTACAAATCACCACTCTCGTCCGCAACCTGCGCACGTCAATATGATGCTTTCAACTACTGTCTGTGAAGAAACAAAAAGCGAGATGAGCTCGTCTACGTCGACACCCGACACCATATCGATGTTCCTAGTCCAATCGATACTCACCTACCCGGAAGAACTTGGCTCAATGTCCTGTGACCACCGTTACCACACCATTCACCTTCATGTCAGTTGTGATTGATCATTGGCGTAGCTAGTACTGTTTCTAGCGTTGTTGATTCTTTCCGGGGAAATTGCAAACAATCCCAGCCTAGATTTCCCCCGAGGTCGACGACACTACCACAACTGGTACTAGCTGCGCAACCCAACTAAACCACCCCTCTCTAGTGAAGACCAAGGAAAACAATATGGAAATTGTTTTGCACATCTTCACCGAATTTTATGTTTTGTGTATCACTAACCCTCTATTCCATCCGACGAATACAGTTCAACGGCTTCGAACAGCTCTGTATCAACTTCACCAATGAGAAACTTCAGCAATTCTTTAACCACCACATGTTCATCCTGGAGCAGGAGGAATACCAGCGCGAGGGTATTGAATGGACCTTCATCGATTTCGGCATGGATCTGCAGCAGTGTATCGAACTGATTGAGAAGGTAGAACGCCCATTTGTTCGGGAGTGTTCTCTGTCGTCGAAACCTCTCAGATGCAGCTCGTAGTTGGATAGTCATTAACGATTGCTGTGAACTCAACCATTAAAAAAAACCAAAAGTCGCAATGTAACCACGAAACGTTACACGCGCACCAATCACCACAATTTCCGTTTTCAGCACAGTAGCTAACCGAACTCATTTCATTACGTTTACTTAACCCAAAACAATTTCTGGTTTGTTTTCACACTATTTTCTTTACCTCTATCTTTCCAACAACCACTTACTTTCCATGATCCGACCCGGCCCTGGTACAGTACAATGGTTTCAATCAGCTCTGCATAAATTACACCAACGAGCGTTTGCAGCAATTTTACAATCATTACATGTTCGTCCTCGAGCAGGAGGAATACGAACGCGAAGGCATCCAGTGGACCTTCATAGACTTCGGGCTGGATCTCCAGCCGACAATCGATCTAATCGAGAAGGTACCTGCCTCCCATCTAGCCCACTTTCACGCCACTGAAACCATTTTTGCTGTACCACCAAGGGACACAGGATATTTGTGTTTTGATGTGTTACTTACCGTTTGTTTTTGATTTTTCGCAACTTTAGTTGCCTTTTAGTTTTACTGGCACGCTCCTAAAACCGTTGTGCGAATGCGCTTTACACATCTCACAAGGTAAGCTGTCGTTTTGTGCGTAATAATCCAACGGATAAAGATATTTTGTTTCACACTAAATTTGAATTGATTTTTTTTTCTTGTTGTACTGAATCAGATAGCCTAACACGCTTCCAATCGCGTTTCGGTCGCTCTGCTCCGAGTGTCCATCAGGCTACACAAGGAACCGCACGATAACCGTTGTTTTTCTTTCCATTCTTCACACCTACCGTCCCACAACAGCCCATGGGTATCCTGTCCATTCTTGAGGAAGAATCTATGTTCCCGAAGGCCACCGATCAAACCTTTGCCGAGAAGCTGATGACCAACCACTTGGGCAAGTCTGCCCCATTCCAGAAACCGAAACCCCCGAAGCCAGGTTGCCAGGCTGCTCACTTTGCCATCGGTCACTACGCTGGTGTTGTCTCGTACAACATCACCGGATGGCTTGAGAAGAATAAGGATCCCCTGAACGACACCGTCGTCGACCAGTTCAAGAAGGGTACGAATCAGCTGGTGGTGGAGATCTTCGCCGATCATCCCGGACAGTCCGCTGCTCCAGATGCCGGTGGCGGCAAGGGTGGACGTGGTAAGAAGGGTGCCGGTTTCGCCACTGTCTCCTCGTCCTACAAGGAACAGCTGAACAACCTGATGACCACGCTGAGGTCTACCCAACCTCACTTCGTCCGTTGTATCATTCCAAACGAATTGAAACAGACCGGTCTCATCGATGCTCACTTGGTTATGCACCAGCTGACCTGTAACGGTGTACTTGAAGGTATCCGTATTTGCCGTAAAGGTTTCCCCAACCGAATGATGTATCCCGACTTCAAGCTGCGGTAAGTATTCGGAACTGTTTTGCACTTTCAATACACTTACTTTACAGGGAAACCCATTAGCGTCACTAAATAGTAGGTGGTAGCAGGGGGCTGAGGGATCATACACTGAAGGACCTGACCGATTCGTTGACAAAACCCTGCTAATGGTGGACTCTCTCTTTCTCTCACACTTGACTTGTAGCTACCTTATCTTGGCCCCTGCTGCCATGCAGGCTGAAACCGAGGGAAAGAAGGCCGCCGAGAAATGTTTCGAAGCTATCGGTTTGGATCCCGATTCCTACCGTATCGGTCACACCAAGGCGAGAATCTAAACGTTTTCTATATTCGTTCATCACCCTGTACCCCTGTTTCGTCTTTGTCCGACCACACCACATCGTGAACCCAATGTGAATGCACCGATGTCAATGCAGAGCTACCACTGAACTACGGCAGAAGTAATAGCGAAGGGAGTTACCATAAGATATGAGCAATAGTGGTAGCAGGGTTCTGCCTAGTTCGAAACTAGGTAGAATTCGGTTGCGATGTTGCTTAGTATGAATCGTTGGGGCATATCGAGCGGAATGGCAGCTTAACATTAATTTCAAGGTTACTTGGGTTTCTTCTACCGGTAAACGTTGTGCAGTGAAATCTTGGAAGTTATCCCGTCTGGATCATAGTTGTAGTACGAATCCATTTCCACAATTCGATAGTCGAATACCTTTTCATTGGGAATCTTTGCCGTATTCGTGCATGAGCCG
>NW_026684127.1:0-7000 GCF_030247195.1 Topomyia yanbarensis | reverse complement strand
TGGATATACAATAAAATTCGATATATTTATTTTTATTTACACATTGATAATATTAAAAGATCCACGGCTCAGGTAATGCATTGAGGCGTATCAAATAAATGAAATAGCTAATGGACGATTAACATGCCGTCACGCTTGGACGCTGAATAGCGACTAACCGCCGAGTCTAGCATCCTACATAATAGGGAGTATGGAATGTCGCGCTCAAACCAGTGCTGCGAAATTTCAAAAACAGTTTCTGCTTGTATTTACCGGAACCAAAATTCAGATTCAGCGCCTCCCTCATTCATTAACTTTCCAACTGACTGAAACTTCATGCAGAATGGAATGCATGAGTGCAGAGGAAATATAAATTCCAAAGCATTTTTTTGTTTTATGTGGACAGTTTGAAGGCAGAAGCTGACATCTTCTACATTTTCGAGCATAAGTGAACTGCATAATCTATATCTGGTGCAATTTTGCTCAATAATCCCTCTCATAGGTAGAACGGAAACAAAATTCAGTTTGCTTCTGAAACCGAACATGTCCGAACCTGAATACGCTGTGTCGGGAGAACGAATGACGAGGGAAACGAACCAAACATTTCATTCATCGCGACGGGCATGACTTGAATTTTGTTTTCTTTCAAGCTCACGCAGGGATGTCAATTTTTTCAAGCTCTGGCTCAAACTGATATTATTTACACCAAGCTATCCACCAGTTTTCATGTAACAATCGATTAAACGGAGAAATTTTTGGTAACAACGGTAGGTTTTGCAGCTCTCAAATCGAGAGATAATGGTTGTCATTGGGGATTGCCAGGCATAGCGCAGGGAGCTACTTGGGATCGCTGATGTTTCTGATTTATCTCAATGTCGTGTTTTTAGTACTGAAAACTCCTCGTCGGTCCTGCACGGACCATCTCAGCATGAAACGTTTGCCTTTGTTGTCTTGGGGATCGAACTCTGACGAAAAACTTTCTGGCAGAGCTCTTCCTCCCAGACTCCCAGAACTTTTTTACTGACGAAGCTCTGCCTGCCAGACCACAGAACTTTTAACCTGCCGAAAACATGCGGTAAAGGCAATGTCGATTGAGAGGTAGCGGGGGGAAGCAGTACTCTTTCGACTGTCCTGGTTTTTTACTTGTCTGAAATGGTCACCCTACTCTAGGTTTGCTCGGAACTGTCACTTTTGCATGGATATTGTAAACATTGGAGCGAACCTAGGGCGGCTCGATTCCAAAACCGAAAACAGCGTTTGTCTCCATAAGAGTCTGCGCTTTTGGCATATGCGACGATTTTCACTTCATACGTCATCGCGAAAAAGCTAGAATTCTTGGAATTTCGGTGGGAAACGGGTATTTCGCGACCTAGCCGTCTACCAGAAAAGCCGGAGCCCTATCGAGAAGCGATTTACGAAGTGTGACGATCCATACGAATTCTTTGGAGCTTCTTTCTTTGCTTCCGTTCGTTACGAATTTGTCCAATCGAATGAAAATTATTTTCAATTTTCCAAACATTAGCCTACTTCGCGTTGCTAATAATTTTCATTGGGTGTTATTATCATCCTCATGGTAACTTATATGCTACACTCAGGGAAAAATACAGCAAATTTCATAGGAATATCGCATACTTTTTAGCCACAAGTAGCACGTATGAAAATCATAAGATTCTCTTATGAAACGGCATTTATTTTGTCAAATCGGTTTGCTATGATTTCATGTTCCATAAGGCATCTTTGATTTATCATAAGACAATAGGGTAACCGTACCGATTTTCGGTCTATTTAATAAAACTCAAGCTTATGATTATATTTATTACATACTATATCTGTCTACTACACGAAGCACTTAGTTTTCACACTAGCAATCAACGTAACGTAATACGTCTAGTTTAGTTCCAGATAGCCAAGGCTGAGCATAAAAAAATCCCCTAGTTTTAAGTAATTTGAAATGTAAAACAAACCAAGATTGGCACCTTTAAGCTAACGCAAACCTGCCTTATCAAATAAACAAATTGAATAAAAAACCATACTACAACCTTCCCGTGCCACCTAAGCCAACGCATTGAGGCCTTTCCGTCGGCTGGAATCTTTCCACCACTTTGGCCAACTCCGACACCTTCCTTTGGTCAGTGGTCGATCCGAGATTGTGACTGCCACTGTGTTGTTTCTCTACCACTTCGTAATGGCTTCCACTCCACCTGGATAACCTCCCTTCGTTGCTATCTCCGTTCCGTTTAGCCACTGCTTCGCAGTGTGCACTGCGGGAGGCAGAAGAAAATCACTCCTTCGCAGTTTCTGCTGAGTGTCAACAAAAACCTTTCTACTGGAACGTTGTTGCCGCGAACTTCGGAGAAGTTTAAGAATTCGTTCTGCCTGTCACGCCCTTCGCCTGGACGAGCCCACTTTCGTCGTTCCGTTCGATTGGTGATTTCTTCTTCGCAATTAGCTCTTAGCGCAGATCACGCGAATCAATCTTGTGCAGTAACCTCAATTCTTTAGAAAAATGGTGCTGTCTTACGGGATCTAACCCGAGTTTGACCCGATGTCTTGCTTGTCGTGCGTTTCTCTCGGAAACGTTCGATTTCTTCAGATTCTTGCTCGATCAACGCTGGGTTTATGTTTCGCCGTCGTCTGAATGCTTCTTAGAATGGAGCTGCAGCAGATGAATTCGAACTCCGTCGGATGCCTTTTAGGTAATGTTCGACTCGTGGAGATTACAGCTGTCCGTCTACTGCTATACGCCGTCCCGACGTTTTTCCATGTGATTCCGTCTCCGATTGAAACCGAGATCGATCTTTGTTGCGCACTTCTCGCGGAGAAGCGAATTTTGCAATGCTGATTGCCAAATTACTCGTCGAATATGACGGCTGCTCCCTGTTTTGTCACCAGCACAATGCGAGTAGAATTTTCCGTTTCCGTTCTGCTCTGGCATGATCGTACTTATGTGGTGGTGTTGGCAACATTTTCGTTTCCACTGAACTGATGTGACATGAACTTGCTGTCAAACTAAGGGCTTGATGATTGGCGATTTCAGTCAGTTGGCGAAAACATTAATTGTGAAGACTGTCTTCACTAAAGGGCGAACACGAAATTATTGCGACACCGAAAATGTCATGCCAATTTTCTTATAATGTTTAAAATCAAACCAAAATTTTAGGGTGGTTTTATACATATATTTACTTCAAAAATCAAAAGAAAAGTTAATCGATGGAGCCTTGAGTATAAAATTGAACGCATTTTCGCTTGATGCCCTCCATCAAAGTCTTTACAGTGTCATCCGGTACCAGTTTCTCAGCTTTTTTTTTTCATTTTCTTAACATGTCCTTCTCGTCTTTGACTGTCTTCTTGCTCTTCCGAAGTTCCCGCTTCATCATTGCCCAGTACTGCTTCACCGGGTGCAGCTCCGGACAGTTTGGCGGATTCATGTCCTTTGGAACAAAATGGACAGAATTGGCCTCATACCACTCCACGACACTTAGAATAGTGGCATGATGCCAAATCTGGCCAAAATAGCGGAGCGTCGTACTGCTGCAAGAACGACCATTTACTGTGCCCTTTGTCACGAAAGACTCACTCCTCGGTTCGCAAGAGCAGATGGCCTGCCAAATGAGATATTTGGAGGCGAACTTTGACATTTTCTTCTTCTTATTTGTCGTCCACATAGAATTTGCTCTTGCCGGTGAAAAACTCCAACGCCGAAATTTGCTTAAAATCGGCTTTTATATACGCTTCGTTGTCCATCACACAGCAGCCATAATCAGCATCTTCTCGTAGAGCTCCCGTGCCCGAGTTTTAGCCGTCGATTGTTGCCGCTCATCGCAGTTTGAGAAGTTCTGTACCTTGTATGAATGTAGTCCAGCTCTCTTCTTTGCATTCTGGACGTAGCTCTGCGACATGCCGATCTTTTTAGCCAAATCACGGCTTGAGACGTTGGGATTTGCTTTAATCATCCGCCTCACCTTTCCCTCCGTCTTTTTGTTCTCCGGTCCCGGTTTTCTTCCAGCTCCTTTGCCGTGGTCCAACGTCAACCGCTCCTGGAACCGCTTCAACACTCTGGAGACGGTTGAATGGTGAATGTTCAACATTTTTCCCAACTGCCGGTGCGACAGGTCAGAAAAATCCAGGTGTTTGGAAAGAATTTGTTCTCTCGACTCGTGTTGGTTCACCTCCATTTTCGTTGAATCGAAAAACACGACTTCGAGTTTGACAGCATGTAAACAATACACATCAATGAGAAAGTGTGCAAAATTTGGTTGATTTTTACCCAATGGTAAAAAAGTTATGCCCTGTTGTATGTGTCGCAATAATATCGTGTTCACCATTTATTGCTAACGCTAGATTCATGCTTACAACTAGATATCGTACAGCATTTAAATGTAAATGCTACATCCTGTTTGTCCCTAACCGTTGGGACTTCCACAGTTATTACAACGAACTCTCTTTGAAAAAACCCAGAACTTAGATAAAATTGCATTACTCCTAACTCTCTAATCACTAGAATATATTAGCTTGTGAAATAAGGCATTTAAACCAAATATTTTGCACGATTGATTTTTTAAGGATATTTACATAAAATTCCTCCAGGCAACTGGCGATTACTTACCGCAGGGCGCTGCAACACACCATCCCAGATGTAATATGCTTTCTCGGAGACCTGATGGATGAAGGCAGCGTAGCGACAGATGATCAGTATGAACAGTATTTTCAGAGATTTGTCAGGATTTTTATACAGCCGGAAACCCGTATTTCGATGGTAACAATAATAGCCACTTTATAGCACTATCTTTTTTTAAAGCTCTCTGAAAGATCTACATTCCAGGAGACAACGACATAGGAGGAGAAGGCTATGAAGCCGTTTCTCAGGATAATATCCAACGCTTCAAGCGCTACTTCAATGAACAACCACAGTGGGTGCTGCCAAACGGAGCAACATTTTTCAATATCAATCGCTTCAGTAAAGTTATGCCCGAACTGCAAGATAACAATGCCGGTGCAGACCTCTACTCGATTATCCTCAGTCATATGAGTTTACTGAAACAGACTGATCATTTTTCCCTGAAAGCAAGCATTAAACATGTTTTCCTCATTCCATTCGATTTTACCAATTTGTACTTTTCAGGCCCTTGAAACATTTCAACCGGACGTAATATTTTCAGCGCACGATCATACCTCCAAGTACACCATAGTTCAAAAAGATGCGCTATTAACCAACCCTCCCTCTCTGGCACTTAACACTAAACGTGATAATCGACATGATCTGTCCACGTTCAATCTGTACGGACTGCGAAGCAACCAACAACTGTTAGAAATTTCGGTCCCTACGTGTTCCTACCGAATGGGAGTAATGAAAATCGGTTACGGCTTCGCCGTGCTGGACGGAGCCACTTTGCGGTATACCGTGCTGTGGACTTCTCAACGTTTGTACCAGCTGGCGATATACTCCCTGCTGATCATTCCACTGAAGCTACTGTGCGGACAAATATGGTGCAATGTGCTAAAACGATATTGGTGTTGCTATCGGAAAAGAAATCGGAACTACCTACCATTGCATGCAAGTTAAAGTGAATTCTCAATCCTAGGATAGGTCGATAAAGTTGTAATTCAATTGGACCGCAAATGTTTTTCGTTAACCTTGAGTTCAAGAATATTTATTCAGATGGTACCCGGTAATATCAGTGGGCAGGCATCAAAAGTTGATCAAATAAAAACGTAAAACAGAACAAAAATTTCAGGTCACTCAGCAGCTTCTTGTAGCTTCGCGTTCAGTTCATCTATGGCACGTTGCATATGTTCGGTTATTTCCTTTCGCTTGGATAGAGCTGCAATAGCGTTTTTGTATTGTTTTGCCGCAGTCCAACTGAAATGAAGTTAAAAAAAACGGGAATCAAAATGACTATTTAATTGTTCCACCAGCAGCAATACATACACGAGGGCAGCTCCCTCAAGGTTACCGACAGTTTCCAAATACTGTGCCCACTCGGTGGACACCTGTGCGCGAATTGGATCGTCACTGTCTTTGCGTAGTTTGCAGATGGCCCACGCCTCGCGGAAGAACTTGTGCTTGCATAGGTAATCAATGGCTTCGGTTATCTGGAAGGCAAAAATATGTTGAATCAAAACTAATGAGCACGATTATTTATGTGAGATAGTTGATGGATGCTTCGTAGATTATAACACGCAGATCTGTGATGGTACACTGTCGGTCACTCATGTATATTTAGCCCGAACACTCAACACACTCACGCAGTATTATAACTAACAGTAGCTACACATATGATAGATTCTGATTTTAGATTTTTGTAATAAATTGACTAGCATAACGACAAGCATTTCTTCTCCCGTGAAACTGTTTTGGCAACCTCAAATTTTGGTGATCCCGATGCGATTGGTACCTCGAAATCACGAAGTACTCATTTGGTAAAACCATAAACTTCTTCAAATCCACTACGAACGCTAAAGTAACACCTTTGCGAACATAAATTCACTTCTGTCAACTTCAGTACCGTATTCACGATGAATAATAGTCGAAGGCGACCAACAAATCAAAATGCGTCGCAGGGTTTACCCAGCGAAATCGCAAAATTTGGTTATCCAGAGTTGCCGAAGACATCGACACCTGGTTTATGCGTATAGAAGCGGCGATCAGTGTTAATCAGGTGAAGGTGGGCAAACGTTATCGTCGCTCTCATTCACGTGCAAAGCTCGTGTACAGCACAATCGGCCAATGCAACCACACGAACAACAACGGTCGCTACGATACCCTCAAAAGCGCGGTGATCGCCCATTTCCAATCTTCGGAAGCACTTACTAGCTTGATTCACGGATAACGTGCTGACGAATCAGCTCTACCACAGTGCGCTCCATCATCACTGCCACTCAGGATGAACACGCGAAAGTTGCCGACAAAATCATAGAAGCTCCGAGCAATTAAATTTCAGCAATCAATAGTGCAATCACCGGTGATCTGTATGAGAGTGTAGTGACGCACCTCAAACGAGTTTGACTGTCAACGGATAGG
>NW_026684126.1:0-7000 GCF_030247195.1 Topomyia yanbarensis | reverse complement strand
CGGTACCAAAATTTGCACAATTACTAAGGGCCATAAAAGGAATCAGTAGAGCCTGGTGGATATAAAAATCAAAAATTGAACCAGTCTATTACCCATCATACTTCGGTGGGTGACAGAGCTAATGGGGATTGTCGCTTCGGGGGTATTTTGTCACATAATTGCTTGGAACGCAGAAGGAGAAATTAAAGAGAGATGGGTAAAACTGTTTGGTCAGAATAAAAAGCGATTGCTTCATCGTTAGTAATAACTTTTCAAAATACGACGTAACTAAAACAAGAGTTTAAAGTGCTTAGCTCCGCTCATCCCGTGTGCACACGCACAAAGACGGCGCCAAAGTCCACCCGCAAAACCCGGAAGTTTTAGTAAAACATAAATTCCTCTAGCTTTTGAAAAGTTAACTTATAAACATTCCTAACGACATTTACTGGCAGACAAATCCACTACCTGGCACCGGTTAGAGCGCACACGGGTAACCAATTTATATTCTAATTGCTTGAATAAAATTATAATGCATTATATCGAAGCCGCGCACCCTTGTCACCTGTGTGTGTGTTCATCGAACCGCGGCAATTAGTAAACCAAAACAAATCCATACGGTCGATCTCCTCGGGAAGGCGGATTGACCTTTCCTTTGAATGCTCCAGCGAAACCATTATAAATACTATACTATGGATGCATTTTCACCTGTACATAAAATAAGGAATGGATCTAATCTCGCAACCTGAACCTTTTTAATCGATGGTTCGTGCGGAGCTCTGTTCGGGTTTACCTCCCATAGCAAAGGTGGGGTTGCACTTCAGCTGACATACCACATAACGACCGACCGGTGTGGTGTGCATTCCACTATCCGAGAAGCAGCTGAAGAACCTGCATTCGATTTTCGGTAGGACTCGCACTTGACAGTCAGTGCGCTTTTTTGTGTCGTTATCGCGAAGCAACCATTAGCAATTGTGGTATGCTGCATTGGTATGCAGTTTGAGGCAATGGAATGCCGGTGGTGCTATTATCGATTGGTTTGGAGCACGAGTGGTTCCTTACTGATGGTGGTACCGGTGCGGTTGCATATGAACAAAAAACTGGAAGAGTAGGGAAACAAATTCATTTTAGTTGCTTAAAACTGACCAACTATCTTGTCAAAAACAGTGCCAACTGCAGCGAGAATCGGTTAAACCGACTGTCCTTTCCTTGAGCTAGTTAAGCCGAACTAAAATCAATAACAACGCAATTAGCTAGCTGTCTCATTCCCGATCGTCCAAATTGTTCGTGTTGTCGTCCCCGGTGCTGCTGTTGCCACGCATAGCAACGTGTCCGGACGCAACCATGTTTAAATTTAACCTTGAAAAAATCAAGTTCCTGCGTTGCTTGAGGAGAAGAGCAACATCGCGAAGAAATGCCCGCATGCAACCGCAGTAAGCCAACTAGTTATATGTAACATACTCAACACAACAACGTAGCAGCTAGTCAACAGCGCTGAGTTGTGATAGTTGCCAGCCTGCAGGGTTTGGCAGGGTAAAATCACAATGCGCGCCAAAATGAAACAAAATCTGAGGTGACATGCTGAAAATGACACTTTGATGCTGATATGAATGTACCGTCCCTTGTTATATTATAAAACCTAAGCTAAGAAATGGAACATTTGCTTTATTTTCGTAATTTTTTGCAGTTTTCAACAAAAATTCCTACCGCAAGTAATATTGTATGTTGTTTTTTTTAAGATTCACCGCATACCAACATAGATGGCAGCAGTTAAAAACACGAAAACGTACGATAAATGAATAAAAATCAAACGCAGGGTAATCATCAAATCGTGTAAAATACATAATAGATCGTAATTAGGCAAGAAGTACGCTTTGGAATTGCACAAATTCAGGTTTTTGGTGGTGCTATAACAGTTCATGATTCTTCTGTATAAAACTTTTTAGAATCGTGACAATAATTATAAAAATAGACAACGTTATATGTGGTAAACCAATTTTTTTTTCGAGAGTTGTCCTACTGGAGCTGTAGAGCTAGGTTCTCGGAAGGGCTCCCCGTCAGAATCACATACCACAATTTGCAGACGGGACAGGCGATTGGCGCCCACTAAAACACTGCTTTGGGTCAATTGTACCGGGCCGTGATTCTGAATGTGATATTCATTGTACGGTTCAGGTATATGCGGGCGCAGGGACTCGCGATCGCGTGTATCATCGCGAAGGGCTCGAGCAATTGTACGTTAACGTGTTCGATCGCGTGTGCGTTTGTAGGTCGCGTGTGCTAACGTGTATGTAACTGCGCGAGTTGAAATTCTATATTAAAACCGATTGCCTTTCGCATATTCGCGTGTGTTCTAGAAAGGTCGCGCGCGGACCGTGAATGTGATACTTAATTTTTCGTGTACGGTTCAGATTCTATAAGAAAGTGGGTTCTTCCATATCACTAGAGTTCCCAGTAATGTCGTCATGGAACGTGTTGTCTAGTTTGTAGGTTGACGCTTGAGATGTAGGTTGTTAAGTGCTGAGACGTTCACCTTATCACCGGGGTGTTATCATGTTTGCGAGTTCGTGGGCGTAGGTTGCGTGGATAATCGCGAAGGGCTCTAACGGTTGTATGCTGACATGATTTTGTAACATATTTGCGTGTGTTCTTGAATGGTCGCGCGAACCGTGAGTCTGATATTTAATTTTTGATGTACGGTTCAGATTCTAGCAGAGAGAGGGTTCCCTTATATCGCTAGGGTTCTCTTACATCGCTAGGGTTCCCAGTCATGTCGCCATGAGACGTGTTGTCTAATAGGTATGAGCGTATTTTCTTAATTGGTCCAGCTGAAGGCATGGACCTAGTCTTCTAGGATCAAGGATTCGGACGTGACCGATTCGTGATCCCGTGCGCGGTGGTATTTTTGTAGGTTCCCGCTTGAAAATGTGTGAGTGTTAAGACGTTCACTATCACCATCTTTGCCGACCCAGCTGAAGGCAGGTGTAGAATGGCAGTATAGGACTCGAAAAGACAATAGACGAGAGACGTAATAGATTAGACAGGTACAAGATACAGCTGAAGTTATGATCATAACATACATTAATACTTCAAACACTACTAATACTTGTATAGCCAACCACCACACATATAACATCCTTTCTCAATCATCTATTTGTTATTGGTTAATAGTTGGTTGTGAGCTGGTAAATAAAGGAACGGTATAGAACAGAAAAAAGGCTCACATCAGCCCTCTCGGCCTCCTCGATACACCACTATCGATGCATATTGTAATCAACATCTTGAAGCGGGCTTCTTATATAAATCAAATTCTGAGTAGTCATAACGATTGGTGGATTATTAACATGAGAACTAATTAACCTCTAGTAGTAGAACTTGGTGCAAGTAGAAACTAAAAAGAGTGAAGGTCCTTACATTTAGATGACTCTATTGAATCTATTGTGGTTTGATGATGTTTACAATACCGTCAATCGCATCAACCTGCGAGAGGAGTATACCAGTTTTAAAATTTGGAACAAAACTGTTGAAAATAATAAAACAAAACGCTTGGCTGGGGCTACGATTGTTTCCGTTACAATTCTACTTTGAAATTATTATATGAAATAATATGCTGCTGAACATGCTCCAAGCAAATTGTTCGATAAAAAGTAGCAATGCTTGAAACCCTGTGATAAGAATAAAAACCAATCAGTGCTTACTCTTGGCCAGATGAAATTCCCGAGCATATAAAAAGCCCATGATTACCCCTTGCTCTTGATCCAAATACACCCACACTACATGGTATTTTTACGGTGTTTGAATTGGGTTCAATTCATGGGTTCAGTGTTTGAATTGGGTTCATTCAACACCCTCACCATCATGCAGAAGATTCCATATAAAAATAATATTCTGGTGTATTGATAGGTTATTGAGACCATTTTATGGTACTCTGATGGTTGTGAAATTTTGCACGGATAATATTCATGGTCTTTTTATGAGGTTGTATGGTGAGAATTTGCTTGGGTTACTTTTGGGTTGACTACTATAGTTTAGTGACGCAAATTTTTGAATACAAGTCAAAACTGAAACTTCTCTAACATAATTCAATCTCTTCACCCAACAGAATCTCCAACTAACCCTCGCCTTTCAGTAGGTGTTCAAGTCCGCCCGTGCTTTAGAAATGCCTACAGAAGCATATGGTCAGATGCCTTAGTGATAAATCGCATAACGTACAGGGTGCGCCATCTGGATGTATCCTATTGCAACATTGAACAACTCCGCCATTTTTCAGCCAATTTTGACAGATAAACACAATTTTGAAACGTCATTTAGTGCCATTTTAGCTATGAGTCGATTTACACAAAAAAAACACGCTGAAATTGTACCGCTTTACATTGAAAACGATCGTTCAGTAGTGAGAACTGTGCTTGCTTATCGTAAAAAATATGGCAACTCGCTTCACCCTTCTCGACGAAGTAAATAAACAAAATTGTCGAATTTGGGGGACACAGAACTCACACGTTATACATCAAACACCACTGCACGACTAGAAAGTAGCTGTTTGGGCCGGGGTGTGCTTCAAAACAATAATCTGTTCTTATTTTTTCAAAGAGGGAGAAACCATCAACGGCGCACACTACTTTTACAGTAAACGGTAAGTTACGGCGTGTAGCCTAGTACAAAGTTTCAGTAGTCAACCGTTCGCCAGCATCTAGTTTAACCCCCCCTAGCCACCTTTTAGTTTATTGGGTACCGTTGGATTTTGGCGCACTTTGTCTGTCCACAAATGCAAAAAAGGTCTGTAAAACTTCTATTTTCAATAAGCCGGGTGGCACCTTGCCACACCGCAACCGCACAATCAAGTTCTTGCATTGCAAATTTCCAGGACGCGTTGTCTCAAAAAATGGAGATTTGGAATGGTCTCCGCGTTCTCCGGATTTAACGGTACCAGACTTCTTTTTGTGGGGTTACTTGAAAAGTAAAGTTTATTCTAGCAAACCTAAGAACCTTGACGAATTCAAAGCGAATATACGGGCTGAAATTACTACGACTAAGCCCGAAATGCTGTCCAATGTCATGCAAAATGCCCGCAAAAGAGCTGCTTTGCGTGTATCAAGTGGGGGTGGTCATTTAATCGGCGTTGTATTTTAAACCTCTGATTTATAATAAATGGCTTAAAATATCCTAAAAAAACTTGTTTACTTGTGAAAATCTAAAAAATGGCGGTGTTGTTCAATGTTGAAAAAGGATACATCAAGCTGGCGCACCCTGTATATCCGAAATATCAAACGTGTGTGCCAATAGGATCATTACCCTACGTACACTGCAAACCACAGACAAATAAATTAATCTATCCCAACGCAAATTCCCAAGCAGCACACACACACGTTGCACCCTTCAGTGTTCAACTCTATCCATATCCACCCTACCCACCCACATTACAAACCATCGCGTGTATGCATTTAATATCGTATGGCAGGGTGAAGAGCGCAGGATAAACTTTGTACACAGAGAGGAAGCGGGTGCAAGTGGTACTGACTGGTACCCGAAAAATTCGCGCACGGTTCAACTCTGTGCGGGCTAATGCCAAGATGTTGCTCGTTTAGCATGCGAGCAACGAATGATATAAACGGACACACATCCGTACTGATAAGCATTATGCAGCCGCACACTGCTGGTATGGTGAGCTACGAACGACTGGCAGCAGAGAAAGGAAAGTTATCACTTATATTTAACACTTCTCGGATGTCTTGTGCGTTAGTTTTCTACAATCAGATAGCCCTGTGAAATGACTTATCAAAACCATTTTTTTCGTTATTTGTGGTAACTGTACATACCATATGATTGCAAATAAGCACTAGGGGTGCATATTTGCAATCATATGGTGCAAAAATCTAGTGATTTCATTAAGGACAACAGAAGTTATTAATGTTCAAAACTGGCACGCTTGTCACTACTAATTTTTTGAAACAGGCCTCTATATTTAAAGTATAAATTTATTCTGCATTAAAATAATTTTAAATTCCTAAATTTTTCATTACACATTCATTGAAATTCCAAACAAGAAAAATTCTCCAAAACTTTTTTTTTCGAGACGAAGAACAGATATCACTTCTTATCCCTCAAAAAGGCAAACTAAAATTGTGACTTCAAGAAGCATCGCTCCTAAGACCCATTGAAATCAAAAGCCTTTTTGTCGTTTTACCAGTGAGAGAATCGAAAGGCCGAAAACGCTTGATCATTTGTATTTTATTAATTTTATATCAATATTAATTCTTCAAAGGGATAAAGGGATAAAGAAATTTTTGTAAACAAACTTGTTCCGGTCATTATACCGCCACCGAGTGAAATTTCATGAAAAATGAACATTAATCTACATTTTTACCCTTCTTAGAAGCAATTTCAGATTTTTTCTGTATTGAAATTATAACAAATTTAGAGAAATCAGCAAAACAAGAGTTTGTTTACAAATCTTATTAGTCCTTTTCAAAAGTTAATATGGAATTTGCAAGTTCGTTAAAACTAGGGAACTGTAACTATCCGGGCTTCTAAGGCCCCTTACCTTTTTGAGGATTATGCATATTTCCTGGAGTGCGTTTTGCTCAATTTCACCATCACAATAATTGATAATATGGTAGTGGTAACAGTTGCTTCGCTGGCTGAAAGGAACGTTGAAAAGAAAATCACCGTCGTCGCGAAGAACCACCATCGCACATTCTCGACGCCAACTGGCTTTCGGGCGTAATTCCACATTGTATGGAAGTGGCCAACGTTTACAGTATCGTCGGTCGTGTGAGACCCATATCCATATGAGATGAGAAATTGATTTTTCCATCCACAAATGGACGTACCGGGGCCCGGAATCTGTTCGAACAGAAATTTAACTATCGCTCAACATTACTTTATGTTCAAAGTCAGTTCAATTGAAAAAATCGATCTCAGTATCTTCTATGTTTGTTATGAAGCTAAATGGGGAAACATAATAAAAATGGTCGATGATTTCGTAGAAAGTTTTATAAACTGTTTTACTGACTATAATCAGTCT
>NW_026684125.1:0-7000 GCF_030247195.1 Topomyia yanbarensis | reverse complement strand
TTTTTTTTTTCACTTGGTGGTAAAGCTTTTACATCGACCAAGCACACGTTCAGTAGTTAGACCATACTACCGATTTCGCCCATCGTGTGCCAGAGTGAGGAACTCTGAACGGAGAAGATAACTCTGAACCCTACTCCCCGAAACTCCACCAATGAGTCCGACATTTGCCTTATCCCCCGGATTCCATTTGAAATGACTACTTCGTGCTAATGCACTTTGCTTGATTCCAGGTGTAGCTGGTCGTGCTAGTTCGCTGGTCGCATAACCGCCATATCAGTCCTGCACGGCATGATATTCAACTTGCGCTCCTCTTTACGTTGACCAGTTGGATGCCGTGGTTGATCCAGCGATGCCGCTTGGAGAGTGTCTTCCGATTCACTGGTGCCCCCACGACCCTATACTGATGGTTTGTCGCATTCGGTGCTACTCGGCGTAGTCCCCAACGGTGTAGCAAGCCTACCTCGACGGAGAGTTCTCCGACGAAGGAATGTCTCCCGCAACCGTTGACGGACGCGTTATTCTTGCTTCGATGCAGTCCGGCAGAATGCCGAGATCAGTCCAGTGATTCCGGGTGGAGGATTGCTGGTGCCCCGACGATTAAAGCTGGCGATTTGCTACGGACTACTCGGAATAGTCTTACTCCGACGAGGAGTTCCCCGGCAGTGGAAGATCTTCGGAAACTGATGCTACCCAGGCAGATGCCGAGGTCGGCCCTGCGATGTGTGTGTGTGTTAACCTTCTAAAAAATACTGGCCGGCAGTGGTATTATGAAAAATATTCCTGCATATGGTCCAATTACCCCAAGCAAATAACTTAATCTCGGGATTTAGTAGGTGTTAGGTCTACCAATCTTCCAATGACCCATATCAGAATGACAGAAACCTAGCGGTACATTCCGAGGCCAAAATAAACTGTGAAACAACAACATACAAGCGTAAAATGAAGGAGTAATGGATTATTCCAGCACATTTAAAAAAAATCAAAATTCAAGCTCTCGTTTGTGATTACTTGCTGTTCTAAAGTCAAAGTCTTACATAAATATGAATCCCAGACGAATACTCGTTAGGGCAAATATGAAGTAAAGCAAAAAACTAAAGTATTATAAAAAATACACTATTGGAATATTTCGAGCAATTTTTAGTCCAGGCTTAAAATGAAGAACTGCGTCCTTAAAAAAACGTCCGTTTAATCTATTTTCTGGCAAAAATAATCAATATTATGACAAGTTACGATTTTGACAATTTTTGCTCAGGAGCAAAATAATTGCCGAGCTAAATTTTGCTCTTTAAAACACGTGTCTCAAACTTCTGTAACTTTGTCAATTCCCATAACCCGTAACTCCGCAACCGGAAGTCGGATCGAAATTAAACTTAAAAACAGTTTTTGAAGACGCAACACCGTTCATTAGAGACTAAGCTTGGTCAAATCGGTGCAGTCATTACTAAGAAATCGATGTAACTGTTATTAAAATTTTTGGATACTTCCGCCGGGGTTTCCGGAACAGTCAATGTGGCCAAAAAGACTTTGAAAGACTGTTAGTGACCTAGAACTACAAATCCAAGCAGTTGGGGTCACATTATGGAAAAAAAATTAACTTTTGGAAAGAATTCCACATTTTTACAATTATCGCCGTAAGTCGGGTCAATTAGAAAATCAATAGCAGCCGGCGGGAACGCTGTACCTTTCATTTGAGACCATAAGTTTTTAAAAATCGGTGAATTATCCGCTAAGAAATAGGTATGATATTAATTTAGGGATTTGGCAAGTTCCCCGGGGCATCAAGAACCGTCATAGGTGGCCAATGTAGTCAAATCGACTACGATGGGTCATCATTTGGATATAATGGTGGTACCAGTTTATGTGGGAATTTGCTGTGTGATCGTCCCCTTCAACCCGTAGCTCCGGAACAGGAAATCGGAGCAATAGAAAATTCAACAGGGACTGATGGGAAGGTCGTACCTTTCTTTTGAAACTAAGTTTGTGCGCATCGGTCCAGCCATCTCTGAGAAAAATCGGTGAGACTATTTGACACATACATACATACATACATACATACATACATACATACATTCATTCATACATACATACATACATACACATACACATCTAAGCACTAATTCTCGACTCACAGCCATCTTTCCGACTGCCATGCAGAAATTGCTAGTCTGTGTGGAGTGTGGAGTGGAGTGGGGCCCTGTAACCCTGCGGAAGAAACGAACTAGTAAGTAGTTGAATTAGAGTGTGTGCTATGCACATAAAAACCCCTCCCCGAAGTAATGCCGTAAGGTGGTGCCGGGGAGGAATCAGGTTCTGGGCAAGAGCAATGGTTTTTTAGCGGGTCGGGTGATGGCAGCCCAAACCCGTTCCCTGAGACATTGGGGTTTTTGTACATTTTCCCTCAGGTCAGGGTTTTACTGAATTTTTTTTACTGCTATCTAAAAAAAACATGCTCATACACATACACCATACATACATACACCGTGACAAAAAGGGGAGCTAATTGACTGACGAAAGAAACACCGGTACCGAGAGAATTTCCATTGCCGGAGAACTCTCAGTCAGAGTAGGATAATATTCAAATTGATCTTAATAATGTTGGGATCTAAATGGCTCAAGGAAGCAGGTATCGGTGCCGAGGGAAATTCTTACCTCGGGGAACTATCGGTCGGAGTAGGGTGAGTTCGCCGTTGGTGACTATCCAAGTTGATCGTGATAAGGCCGGAACTCACGTGACTCACGGAAACATGAGCTAAATGACTCAAGGAATCAGCACCTAAACGGCTCACGGGGACGAGAGCTAAACGGCGACGTAATAGATGGAGACAAGAAGCGAGAGCAGAGTCGAGAGTTAAGGGGTTATATCTACTTGAGTGAAACGAAAAAAATTTCTTTGTGTTTTCTTAATGTAACTTCCTCCAAGAATGTTGCTACAAAATTTCAAAATAATACGACTATTCGAACTGAACTTACAGCAGTGAATAGCCGAAAGTGTCCTGCGACCTACGTGACTGTTAAATTTTAACGCGTTCAGGGTTTTCCCCAAAAGACCAAATGCGCATATATTTAAATGCGTACCGAATACTTGTTGATTCCGGATGTCACGTTCGTCAGAATGTACATTAGTGTTAGTGCAAAATGACATTTTTGGACCTACTGTGGCCTCCGAAGATAGTCAGTATGGCCTCGGAATAGATGACTCTATGCAAGTCGAATATTACTCATTTTAACATTGCACAATATTGACACGAAACTTTAAACGCAATTATCTCAAAATCGTGTTTTTTCGAAAACGTCTTCGCGGTGCCAACGATTGCTCGGCATATACTAAACCGATCGATTTGAAACCTTCTCCATTTCATTTCTTATTGCAATGGCTTCTTCGTGAACGAAGGAAATTTTATTTTGAATATTATTCTATTTTAGGCCAAAAAAACTAACATTCTAAGTGGTTAGGCACTAACGTAAGTCGTGAGTCCCACACAGTACCAATACACTACAGGCCAGGCTTTTGAAGCTTTCTAAACCTTACTATTGAAAAAAAATTATGTATCAGCTATTTAGTTAATTCTAAGCACAACTCAGTTCCAGTCGTCTTCTCATACTTCTTATTCGCGCACGTTGACTACCTCTGTTCATCGTCTGCAGATGAAATCCTTTATCTGCTTCGCCCACAGGCTAAGTGTAAAACAAACAGAATTATTAACCCTAGAACGGGTTTGTGGGATACATTCGTACCTCAGACCTATTTGCAATCCCAGTTATTCTGTTACGGTTTATTTTAACTGCAAGCAATCTTTATCATAAGTCAGTTTGATTATTAAACATTCAACCGACAGATGCAACCTAATTGTTTCACTTAACCACCTTAACAGTGCCCGTTCAAAGTTTGTCTGGGGTACAAATGTACCCCACAGAACCGTTTATGTAAGTGTTTCGTCATGTGCACATAATTCGGCAAATTGATTATATCTTTTTTGTAACAAATTATCTATACAGAGTAAGCGAGAAATTTGTGTAAAATTGTATAAACTACAACATTGCTAAATATTTGAATAATAAAGATACTATAGCAAAGTAACTAGAAAATGCGGTTGGATCGTAATGGTATTTTTTATTTGGCGGATGAAAGAGACAAAACACATTCGTGAATGTTTTGTACATAATATGAACCACGCAATTCGGCATCTTCTGTAGTAAAGGCTCTGGGACACACTTACTTTATATAGGGTAAAGTGCATATTTTCACCCTATTACGAAGGGCGCCTCACTAATCCATTAATTGCTCGGTCTACAATCGATGGAATGCTTACAAATTGGCATCAACAGCTTTACTTCGTATCAGGATAACAACTTAAATGCCCTGAAAAAGGTAAAATGCTCGTATATGAACGCAATCTAAACTCGAATCAAGTGTTCCTATCGTTGCCCTTATTATATTAGACATATTAGAGCGATTTTAGTTCAGGGGTACGAATGTACCCCACAAAACCGTTTACGTATAGAAAAAATGACCAAGCCGTTGTAGGGGTAAGAAACCAAATAAAGTTGTGGATCTCTTACGGTACCACGCAAACCTGTTCCGTAAAGACCGTTCCGGGATCAAATTATCAGATAGTCCCATGGCGATTATTAGCAATCTCTGAGGTAGGCCCAAGAACGTTTATATCCATATTGCTAGGATTCTTTAAAATTTACAAATAGTGCTCCACTGCTGGGACACGCCTCCGGCAAACCGGTTTTACGGAAATAAAACGGTCTCTTACAATTCGTTGATTTGAAAAAGTAGATGACTTCCTGATTCCAAAATACCTACAAATATTTTAATCAGTTACCATAGTAATGAGCATAACCTTTTCAGTCTGTTATGGGATAAAACCAATGAAGAAATGGTTTCCCTTAGGTCCACATACTACATCTTCAATTTCATCTCATTAAAATTTATGCGTGGGTGATATACTAAGTCATAATGTTTCAGGTTATAGTTATGGAAACACACATTATAATTTTCTTAATTGAAATCTTACCTAACGGTTAAGCAAGCTCTCAACTCAGATCAACAGTTGAACGTTATCAATATTGAATTTCGTTTACAATGGGACTGTATGTAAGCTCCAGTTTCAATACCACCTCCCGCTAAAAGAAGGGCGGATACGACAATATCTTCTCAAAAATACAATCAGAGGTTTCGTGGTAACTTTTTTTTATCGATTCCTTAACTTTGCTAGATTGCATTGAAAATCGCTTTATTTGTATTGATTTATTAATTTGTATTTATAATATTCCAACTGACCTTTTCAGAGGATACCTAATCTCTGAAGTGATGAATTGGTGGGAAAAATGACTAGGAGGCTAAAAACTATTTGTATCAAATCATAAGCAATCTTACCAAAAACCAGTTTCTATAATTTATTAGCAGACTTGTCCATTTTTTCTCGTGATTATCCGACTTTAAATCATTTTTTGAAGTATAACCCTATTTTACAGTTGTGGAAAAATCTATAAAAGTACTTCATGATTTTGTATTAACAACGTAATCAACATTACAAACAAAAGCTGGGCACCTAAAAACCCGTAGATCTCCTGAAATATTCAATAAAAACTGAAATATTTCTCAAGTATATGGACATATGTCGGTCCAAACGCAAATCGGGGATGTTTAATTTAGCTGCTTTGTTCCACAAATAATGTTGCGAACAAGCCTTACATTGCAAATTGACATGAGAATTGGTTGCGACCACGTTCAAGGTTGTTTGGAATAAGATAGAGTATATTAATACGGTGCCTACTTAATGGAAGCTCCACGACTCAACAAAATTTGCACGCAGCCTAACAGACATAACACTATGAGGAAATTCGTCTCAAAAATAGCGATCGGCCATGTCGGATCGAAGAGTCTAAGATTCGTCACAAACAATGTGATCCTAAAACATATTTTTTTAGTAAATTAGAGGAATGAAAAAACTTTAGATTTGGAAATATTTGAATTGCATAGTAGTTAAAAGAGCAAACGTTGTTTAATTGCAGTAAGTTATGTTCAAAACCTAACTGAAAATGCACTAGGATGGGTGCACCTATAGTTGAGGTGCACCAATAGTTGCAGTAGTGGGTTATACGCCTAACTAAGGTACCAACCATCAACAAACCTTTCTTTATCGATTCATCGTACTAAAATTATGCGGCAATAAAACTGTTATCTTTGAAATTTGCTCAAATAACTATTGAAAAAAATTATTTTCTTTGAATTTTGAGCTCCATTGCAGCTATAGTTGATATAGTGTACCTATAGTTGCAAGTCCCATAAGAAATCAATGGGATTTGCAACAATGGGAACCGAAATTAGCGATGGCGCCACCATTGGTACATGTGTTCCTATAGTGGTACAAGCGGTTTTGAATACATAAATTGGTTATTAAACCATCTTTATATTTTTCATATGAAGTAGGGATTGAAAGCTTTCGTTTAACGTATTAACATTGCCCATAGGTCTATTCATCGATCTTTTAGAAAAAAATTTCCTTAAGTATGCGACTATTGGTACCTCCACCCTACATGTTGTCAGCTCGAACAAGAAAAATAACTATGCTATATTTCACCCTAAGGAGGAAAATTTGGTAAAACCAAAATTTCTCACTAGGGTGAAAATTTGTTGGTAAAAACCAGTCTTTGTACAGGAGGGCACAAATCCTTATTTCATACTATGTTGCGTTTCGGCTTCGCCTCATCAGAAACCGACACTAACACATTGTCGGAATAGATTAGCGCCGGCTTGACGCAAATCCCTTAAAACTAAAACACACTATGTGTTTCAATCAAACGACTGATCAAACGTGATGTCCCGTTCGAGCAGAAGTTCTGTTTATGCCGATGAGACACAAGTGAAGCCGAAACTTGTCTTGGCTTAGCAGGCCTATGCGAAAGCACTATGCTATATTTCACCCTAAGGAGGAAGATTTGGTAAAACCAAAATTTCTCACTAGGGTGAAAATTTGTTGGTAAAAAC